>NW_026867841.1:211342-352226 GCF_020745735.1 Hemiscyllium ocellatum
GGCCTCAAAAATATTCAATGTCTCTCTGCCTCGAATGGTCTGCAGGGAGAGTGTTCCAAAGGTTCACTACACCCTGAGAAACAAAAATAAACTGACTCAT
Source organism: Hemiscyllium ocellatum (assembly GCF_020745735.1). Classification (NCBI taxonomy): domain Eukaryota; kingdom Metazoa; phylum Chordata; class Chondrichthyes; order Orectolobiformes; family Hemiscylliidae; genus Hemiscyllium; species Hemiscyllium ocellatum. The sequence continues at coordinate 211,443 of NW_026867841.1, forward strand.
CGGGTGTGTGAGATTAGTTTTATTTTTGCATTCTTATCTGAGAAAGGATATAGTATATTGGAAGCAGTTTAGGTGTTTCACTTAATTTATTCATGTATGAAGTGTGATATTATGAGGACTTTAACAGGTTACCCTTGGAATGAGAGCTGATCTTACTATATGAAATATACAAAGCCTTGAGGCGAGTGGATCAGTTATATACGGAGTGGGAGTGAATAACCCAAACTTGATGCCGTTGTCATGAAACCCTACAGTGTGGAAGCAGGACATTCGACTCATCGAGTCCACACCAACCCACCGAACAGTATCCTACCAGACCTGTCCCACTACCCTTACTATGTAACCCTGCATTTCCCATGACTAACCCACTTAACCTACACATCCCTGGTCATCTGGGTAATTTAGCATGGCCAATCAAACTAAGCTGTATATCTTTGAACTGTGAGAGGAAACAGGCGAACTGGGGGAAAAACCCACACAGACACGGGAAGAATGTTCAAACTCCACATAGAGAGTCAGACGAGGTTGGAATTGAGCTCAGTCCTTGCTGATATGAGGCAGCAGTGCTAAGCACAAATCTAACATGCTACTCCGTTAGCCCTATTAGTTACCTGCGGCTGATGAAAGAAATCTGCCTGACTTGTTCTTATCACTAAACCTGACCCAGTCTGAGACCTTATCATCAGTCATATCACCAAGCTGGTTACATTTAAAATTTATTGTGAGCAGTGGAGAGTGAGACTAGAAAAGGAAGCAGTGACACCCTCCAACCACAGTCAGAAACGGAGTGAGGAAAAATTACAAAGTGGGATTTCATTCAAGTGGGAATTCCCTTTCCCAGAAGTTTGGGGAATCTTTATATTATATCGAGGCTGGCTTCATCTGATTACCCATAGACAGGTGAATCAGCAATAATGGTGCATTGGGAGAAAAGTGCAGCTGGGATCACAATGAGATGACCCATGCCTTATTTACTGGTGGAGTAGTGTCAAAGGGCCGAATGGCCCACTCGTGTCCCTCAGCCTTATGTTTCTGTTCCCATTCAGCCCTTCAGACCTGCTGCACACAGGCAGATCGAGGCCACGCCAATGGTTAGGTGTTAGTTTCGGAAATGCACTTGGAAATTCCAGGCTTGGTCAGGAAGTCACCCCCAGCCGCAATCCCTTTTTTCCAGGCTTCCCCCTCTGCACTTCTGCTCTGGAATTGCTCTGAATGCCGTTCCCATACCCCATCCAGGTTACCTCAGGCCAATTTTCTCCTCTCCCGAATGCAAATTGTACAACACACGACTTCCAGGAAAATAAACAATTAATTTCCAAAAGCATAGCATAAACACGTAAGAAGTAGGAACATGAGTCAGCTGTTCGCCGCCTGCCTCAAGCCTGAACTCTCATTCATAAGAACATGGCTGATCTACTTCCGGGCTCAACTCCACTTTCCTACCCAAATCTCTGGGTTAGGGACTTCCAGACATTCACTACCTTCTGAGAGAATACATCATTTTTTCACCTCAAATTGAAATCGATGTTCCTTATTCGGTATCTACCGCTTTGAGTTCGAGACTCAGGGGAAACACCTTCTCAGCATCTACCTTGTCAAGCCCCCTCTGCATCTTGTACATTTCAGTAATATCACCCTCATTCATTTCAATCACAATGAATAATCGCCTCACCATTTTAAATGTATTCAATAATTCAACCCTCCCATCCCAGGAAGCTGCCTTATGAAACACCTAGTTACTTGCTGCATCAGCATGCTGACATTACGTTTCATACACAGGAAGACTCCAATCCCTTGTACTGCTCCTCTTTTGGGAGTCCTCTTCATTAAATAGCAGCCTGCATTTTGGTTCTCAGTGTCATCTCCAAACTCGGATGTATATTACACTCAGCTCCCGCCGTCAGGCTATCAGTGTAGATTGTAAATAACTGATGCCATCGGCCTGATATTTGTGCCAACCCAGTTAATACGTCTTTTTCATAAAAATCCATTAATCCTAACTCTCCGATTTCTCTGTGTTAAGCAACCATCATCCCATGCTAATATATTATTCATCATACTACGAGCCTCTGCCTTGTGTCAGTACGTTTATTTTGTGATACCTTATGAAGAATCTCTGGAAAGCCTCATGTTCACCAGTTCCCTTTATCAAATCTGCTTGTCACTTTCTCAGGGATCCTGATGTAGGGTTCCTGCCCGAAACATTGATTTTCCTGCTCCGTGGATGCTGCCTGACATGCTGTGCTTTTCCAACATGACTCAAATCTTGACATTCTTAGGGATCTCCAAAAAAGAACTTGTATGATTTTACAGAACAAAAATAGTTTCCCCTTCACAAAACCGTGATAATTCTGCAGTAAGCTTTTCTAAATGCCCTGCAATTCCTTCCTTAATAACAGGCTCGAGCAGATTCCCAGCAATAATGGTTAGGCTAAATGGTTCTCACTTTCGGTCTCATTCATTTCTTGAAGACAGGCGCCACATTGGAGGTTCTCCAGTTTCTCTGGAACACTCCTGCAATCCAGAGATTTATAGAATATTTCACGCAGTAACCACTTATTTTGAAATTAACTATGAAATGCTGCGGACCTGCCTATCCTTATTCTTGTCTGTTAGATAAAAACCTTGTTCCTTTCGATAGAGACAGTTCAAGACCCTCCCTCCTATTACCACTTTCTCGATACCATTGATATGCTTACGGTACTTTCCCCATGAGGAGTGATTTAAAATACTGGTGTAAATTATTGCCTGTTCCCTATGGCCAGTTCTCCAGTCACACGTTCCTAATGTCCTCAATGTACTTTCCTCACTTCACTTCTGCTTCAGCTCACACACACATCTTCAAGCTTTTTATATGTCGACGGAAAAGCTCACGGTGCTTGTTTTTAAATTTCTTGCCAATTTATTACATCATATCTTTTCGTACATTTTCCTCGCTTTCTAGAATCATACAGTCATAGCGTGCACAAATAAACCATTTGGTCTAAGTTGTCCATGCTGACCAGGTTTTCTAAATTAACTAATCCCATCTACTTGCACTTGGCCCATATGCCTCTAAACGTTTCCCATTCATATGTTTGTCCAAATGTCTTTGAAATACTGTAGCTGTACTTTTATCTACCACTGTTCCTGTGGCAGCTCATTCCATACATACATACATTCCCTCTGTGTAAAAAAATGTCTCTTTCAAGTTTCCTCCCTTTCACCTTAAAGCTATGCATCTGTGTTTGAGCTCGCCGATCCTGCAGAAAAGACCTTCACTCTATCCATGCCTCCATGATATTATAAATTTCTAGACTGCCACCCTCAACTTCGTACATTCCATCTGATACTAACTTCAAGATCAAATGTTTAACGATAAGCACTGCAAATTTGAAAGAATATTAAAAATGACAGGTGTAAAAAACAGCCTAAACTTCATACTGTTAGTTTTGCTCTATGTTACATGAAACTCTTACTAGTGCCAATAAGAGGTCAAGCACCTGAATTCCATAGTGTGAAGGCAGTGATGATGTATACTGTGAAAACGTATAGATCTAGATTTATTTAACACCAGAAGATCAACATTCTTCCTCCTTGTGTGTTTGTGTATTCTTTATCTTGCACTCAGTTAGACAGAACCCCCTTTCCCCCATTCATACCTTAATTTAAACCCATTTTGCATCATCTTCTCGTTCACTACTGCTAATAGCCCGTTTATCTTTTTCCACACCCTCTTTTCCAAGTCACCCAACCCCATCTCTGGCAAGGGATTAAAACGCCCAATTTCCAATTCTTGTCAGTTCTGAACAATTCACATTGGAGTTGTAACGCTAACTCTGTTTCTCTGTCTCTGCAGATTCTGCCAGATCTGCCGGGTTTCTTCAGAAACGAATAGGCACAGCACAAATTTTCAATTAAACAAATAACTATAGCTGCTCGAAGTAAATACAAAAATTGCTGGAGATACTGCGAGCTTTGTAGAGGGTCACTGGACCCGAAAGATTAAATCTACATTCACTACAAAGTATGCCGTCAGACCTGCTTTGTTTCTGCAGCAATTTGTTTTTGAACAAGTTCCAATGACATGTGTGAAAGCTGCTCAAATGCCCTATCCAACACAGAGCGCCGTGCACTGGGAACTGAACGATAATGCAAAGTGCACACATTCATTCGCTCAGAAACTGCATAAGGCTGGCATCACTGACAGCACAGAGTTCTTAATCATGGTCAGGGTGAAAACCAGAGGGAAACACATTCAATGTATATGCAGAAGATGGTACAACGAGCAAGGAAAAGATTCAGATGATTATGTTAAAGAGTTTGAATCATATAACAAATTGAAAGCAGGACACCAAGGAGAACCCTCAGCAGAATGAGAATATGAAAATGTAAGTATTACCGCATCAGAAACAAGGTGTGGTCACTGAGTACACGGCTGATCTGTGAATGGGTCTCGATGTTAACTGGGGGACAGACAGTAGAATTGAATTGCAGATATTGCAGCCCAAACTGGGTTTTCATGTCATGCTGTAGACAACAGCTGCAACAGAAGCAGGATTGTATTCAAACGTAATCTGCAACATTTTCCCCAGGATATTCCATCAGTCTACAATAACGACCAAGCCGAGTGATGGTTCAGTGATGAGTGTGGGTGAACATGCCAATGTCAGAACAATGTGTACCTAAAGCTGATGACAAACCATCAAACCTATGGTGCTTGTGTGGTTTCATTCCAAACAGCAGAATTAACATCTGACAGAGAGGACGAAATGATCCCAAGACCAACAGATCAGATCTAAGCTCTGCAGTGCTGCCACATCCAGACATAAATGTCGGTGTACTACTAAACAACTTACTGGAGGAGAGGACACCAGAAATATCCCCATCCTAAATAATGGAACAGCCGTGCACATTAGTGAAAAAGACAAGGATGTAGTATCTGCACCATCCACAGCCAAAAGTGTTGAATGGATGATCCACCTCACCCTCGCCATGATGTCCACAGCATTACAGATGGCAGTGTTCAACCAATTCGATTTGCTGCCTGTGACATGAAGAAACAGCTGAACACAATAGATACGACAAAGGCAATGCGCCCTGACCCCGTTCCTGCAATAGAACTGAAGACTTGTGCTACACGACAAGCCGTGTCCCTGGGGAAGGGTTTCATTCCAGCTCCAACTGTGACAACTCCCTGGCAATGTGGAAAATTACTCAACTATATTCAGTCGTCTAATAGGCGAATAATTACGTTCTGACCATTTAACACCCCTCAGTCCCTTCACGATAATCAATTTGATCGGAGTTCATTTTGACAGAGCTGTCAAGCAGCACAGAAATAACCCGCTCAGTGTGATTTTCGATGGGTTCCTATGTGGACATAGTGCTGTTATGGAAATGTCACTGGATTATTAAACCAATACAGGATAATGCTCTGGACAGCTGGTGGAAGTTAAAAAGAAAATAACATATCAAGATCTAGAATCCGGTGATGGTAACAGTGACCTTGTATCCAATGTTGATTGTAAACATCGATCTCCTTCCCCAATGTACTTGCAGGAAGTGAATCTCCCGTGTTTTCCTGGTCTGGCCTAAAAATAACTCCAGACACAGAGCCATGTGATAAAGTCTTCAATGGTCCCTGACACGGCCAAGCAAGACACTCAATTGTATCACACTGCTCCAAGGTCTTAAAGGATAAAACCAGACAGAATATCCCGTACCAGCCTCGATATCAGAAAAGGGAACGGGAATCACAGTCCTGTTGACCCTGCAGAGACCTCCTTCTTAACATCTGAGAGATTGTGACAACATTTACACAGCTTTCCCACAGACTGCACGGAAACATTGGGAAAGCAGTAGACCATTCAACACATTGAGCCTTCCCCATTCTAGTTCTTGAGAAAATCTCCTCAATGCAGTTTTCCCGACACAGTGTTCATATCCAATAATATGTTTAAACATTGTGAAATATTGAATAAGAACTGTTGTAGTCCTTCAGTCCATCAATCTTGCTCCTCAATTCAGTATAAAAGCAGTTCTCTGATAATGCGGGTTTATTAAGCGTGATTGACTGCAATGCGATTTGTGAATTGTGCACCTTTTTTTCTATAAAGTGAGCTCCCGCTCACTGTGACACGATTCCTTGCCAGGCACCAGCTCAACAACAAAACCCAGCTTCAGGATCCTCTGTCTGCAAAATGCACCCTCGGAGTGTTCAGCTAAAACAGGAATGCAATCCGCTCTGCAAAGTCTTGAACCTGAGCCCGAAACGGGGAAGTGTTCTCTTCAATTAGAAGGAATTTTATTTCAAACCGGGGAGAATCTTGAGGAGAAATGGAATTCCAAGTTAGCATCACGTGGCCATTCAGCCCTGTGCGCTTTCTGGTGAAGAATTTGGTGAAAGGTACAGGGATGTAGCCAGTGACTGCATTGTGAAAGTGTTGCATTTACAGCACTATTTCATTACCTTTTATGATTGAAAGGTTGAATTAGACTGTGCAAGTGTGTGTGTTAGACAAACTTTAATTTTGTTTTTTACTGATATTTTGCGGTTCGCCCATTATTCCCTTTTCCCAATAGACCACATTAGTAATATTGTATGATTTTCTGCAACACCGTGATGCACAGGAACACAGCTACCACGTTATTGGAGAGCAACCTGTAATGATATCTGATCCTCTATCTTCATACCATACTCTGCTCTCTCCCTATCCCTTTAGTTTCCAGAAATCCATTTTTTATATTCAGTGCCTTGGTTTCCACAGGTTCAGCAGTCTCTGAGTGCAGACATTTATTCTCATCTCAATGCAGAGTGGTCTGTCTGTACATAATACTGTGGCCCCTTGTTTTGATGTCCCAGCCAGGGGAATTGTCACCCCTGCTTTGAATCTGTCTTGTCCTGACAGAGTTTTATATATTTCATTGATATCTCCACTCAGTTTCCTAAAGCCCATGGAATTCAGGCCCAGCCGCCCCAGATTCTGCTCCCATAACAGCAATCAGTCGGGTCATCTTCGCTGCTCTCCCTCAATGTCAGGTTTGTCCTTTATGGGGTAAGGAGACCAAAACTGTACATAATACTGCACAGTGTTTTTGATGAGGTCTCACCAACGCCCTGTACAGCTGCAGTAAAACACCGTTATTCCTGTATTCAAATCCCCCTGAAATGAAGGTGAATACACGATTTATCTGCCTACCTGCTTTCTGCTCCTGAAATATTGCTTTCAGTGACTGGTGTACAGGGAGATCCAGATCATTTTTCAAAGGAGACCAAAACTGTACAGAATACTGCACAGTGTTTTTGATGAGGTCTCACCAACGCCCTGTACAGCTGCAGTAAAACACCGTTATTCCTGTATTCAAATCCCCCTGAAATGAAGGTGAATACACGATTTATCTGCCTACCTGCTTTCTGCTCCTGCAATATTGCTTTCAGTGACTGGTGTACAGGGAGATCCAGATCATTTTTCAATGTTACAGCTTCCCACTTGTTTGGGCTGTATACACTGGTCAGCGTGCCAATGCCATTACCAGTATTGACTTCATGATTCAGATCTCATTGTCCTACACTGACCTTGGAGGGCTGTACAGAAGAAAAAAAATGCAGCTTAAGTTCCTTTATAGATCAACATTCTTCAAACAATACCCTTTCAAATGATAGGCTCCAGTTCTGGTTTTCCCATCAAAGGTCACAATATCACATATCACATATCCCACGCCTCCCTCCCCATTGCTCCTCATGTGCCACGTATTTGCCCATACACTTCACTTGTCTCAATCACCTTGAAGCATTTTGACATCCTGCTCACCCACTCACATTATGATATTGTTTAGTGCCATCTGCAAACTTGAAAATCTTGTGTTTGATCCACTCAATCAAATATATGATTGTATTGGGAATAGCTGGGGCCCAAACCCCGATCCTTGCTTTATCTTCCAAGCCTCCTGCCATTCATTGAGTTCTCCCATGTCCAGTTCCTTCTTCCAAAGTGCATCATTTCACATTTATCAGGGTTACATTCCATCTGCCATTGATCCAACCATCTGACCATTCCATCTGTATCTTCCTGTAACATAAGACATTCCTCCTCACTGCCAACCACCCGGCCAATCTTTGTATCAAACACAAACTTAGTTGTCACACTCCCTCCACCCCCATCTATATTCACAGCTGCATCATTTATGAATACCACAAATAATCAGGTTAAAGATGAAACAACACCAGGTTATACTCCAACAAGTTTATTCGGAGGCACTAGCTTTGAAGAGCTGCTTCTTCATCAGGTAGTTTTGCGCTTTGAAATCTCGTGCCTCTGAATACACCTGCTGAACTATCACCTGGTGTGATGTGATTTTTAAGTTTGTCCACCTCAGTCCAACACCAACACCTCCGTACCACAAATAATAAGGGACACAGCACTGATCCCTGTGATACACCATTGGATACCAGTCTCAGTCACACTAATAGCCTTCAACCACTACCCCTCTGCCTCCTAACAGTAAGGTGATTTGGATGCAACTTGGCAAGTCACGAATGACTCCGACCTTTTTGTTTGTTATTCTTTTCGGCTTGACACACTTGCAGAATATCTGGGGATTCTCCCTAATCTTGCCCTACCAGCAGGTTTCTCTGCCCCTGTTTTAGGCAGTTCTTACCAAGTGAAGAATTTCCTCATTATTGTGGTCTTAATGGTCTGTCCCTTAAACTGCAATTATTTGCCTTGAATGTGAAACTGACAGCCAGGGAAACGGCCTGTTTATTTCCAACTTGGCATATGTTTTGTGAAGTTTCCAAGTTTCATTGTGACCCTCCTCTCATTCTTTCAAACTCGAAATAACACAGGCCGAGTTTCCTCATCAGGCAATCTCGCCATCTGAGGGATTAATCTGGACAATGTCCATTTCACTTTTTTGTGGTCAGTATATTCTTTCTCAGATTGGGTCACCAACACTTTACACAATGGATATAGGTTTGCTCGCTACATTTCCAGACGTTTCGTTATCTTACTAGGTAACATCTTCAGTGGACCTCATGCGAAACAATCCTTAAAATTCCTGCTTTCCATTTATATGTTTGGATTTCTTTGTGTTGGTGATGCTATTTCCTGTGGCGAAGTCACTTCCTGTTCCTTTTCTCAGAGGGTGGTTGATGGGGTCTAAAAACTAATAGCACATCGAGTTAGACATCTGTCAGAAATACATATGGATTTTCTCCATTGTTGCTGTTAATTCCTAAATATCCAATATCACATGCTGTATAATAGATTTCAACAGTTTCCAACTTGCAGTTGTCAAGTTAATTGTTCGGCAGTTCTCCAAACTATGTCTTCTTCCCTTTATAGATGCTTGGATTCCTTCCATTAATCTATAGTGCTTGGACCACGTTTGCTAACTTCCATTTATCCACAATGGCTTCCAGCCTGTGCAGAATGCACAGGAAAATGAAACACAGTCATCGACAGTGAAATTAATATTTCTATTGCCGATTTATGTCAGACATTTTAATATGAAGTACATTAGGTTTGTCAGACTTAGCAATGCTCAATCCAGTTACATTCTCAAATACCACCTTGTTACTGATATAAGTTGACTTTATGTCTTCAGTTGCACAAGCCCTCCATGATCACTGGGTATTACTGGGTGATTTTGTGGATCTTCCTCCATGAAGCCAGATGCAAAGTAACTGGTTATTTTCTTGGCCATTTCCCTGTTTTTCACAATAAACTCACCTCTCCCGATTACCAATTTCCATATTTGACCTTGCTTTTACTTTGTTTCCTTTGAAATACAGATTGTAGATTTATGCAGTGTTTTTGTTCATGTTTGTTAGCATTCATGTTCTGTTTTTCATTACCTTGTCAATTTCATGGCCCTTGTTTCAGGATCGTGAATTTCTGAGAATTCTTAGGTTTCCACAATGACTGAAATTCTTCCGAAGCCACTTCCTATGATTAATACGTTTTCTAACTTGTTATGTTAAACATCATTGTGTCACTTTCCCTTTCTTTGGTGTTTATACCTGAAATAAATAGACATATTATTCAGACTTTGCATTATTTCTATAAATCTCCTGGTCCTGACGATATATATTCAGGAACACTGCAGGAGGACAGAGAAGGAATTGCGGGAGCCCTGGCTGATATTGTTGCATCATTGCTGGCCAACAGGTGAGGTCCCGGAGGACTGGAGGGTTGCGAATGCTGTGCCCTTACTCAAGAAGGGCTACTTTGGAACTATGGACCACTAAACCTAAAATCGGTAGCAGGTAACTTACTTGAAAAGGTTCTGAGAGATAAGATATACGTGCATTAGGAAAAACAAGGTGTGATTCGGAGCAAGATTAGAGTGGTGCTAGAAAAGCACAGCAGAGCAAGCAGCATCCGATGAACAGGAAAATCAACGTTTCTGGCAAAAGTCTAACATCAAAGTCAGCACGGCTTTGTGCATCGGACACCATAGCTCACAATTTGTTCGAATTCTTTGACGAAGTGACCAGCAACGTTGAGGAGGTCAGGCTGGTATGCGTAGTCTATATGGATTCAAGTAAGTCCTTTAATAAGCTTCCACATGGTGCGCAGCTCTGGAAGGTTAGATCGCATGAAATTGAGGAGGACCTGCCAAATTGGATACAAAATTGGCTTGAAGGTAGGAAGCAAAGAGTAATAGTGGAAGGATGCTTGTCAGACGGGAGGCCTGGAACTAATGGAATGCATCGGGGCGACGCTGGCACCACTATATATGACATATATCTATAATTTACATGAGAATGTACGTGCATGATTTGTAAGTTTGAAGGTGACAATAAAATAGACGGTTACATGGAGAATGACAAAGGTTATCAGAAACTTCAGAACTTACAGCAGTACCTTGATCAGCTGGGGAAGTGGGCCGAGAAATGATCAATGGATTTTAATGCAGATCAGTGTAAGTTCTTGCATTTTAGAAACTCAAATCAATATCGGAGTTTTATGGTGAATGGCTGGATCTTAAGGAATGTAGTGGAACAGAGGGACCTTGGAATTCAGGTGCATGGTTCTCTGAAAGTTATTTCAGAGGTAGACAGGGCAATGAAGAAGACTTTTGGCACACTGGCATTCATCAGTCAGGGCACTAAGTAGCGAATTTTGGGGAGCTATGCTGCAGAATACGGAGCACCGATGAAGCTCTGAGCTATAGGGAGAGATTGGAAAAGCTAGGACTTTTTACTTTTGCGTGTATGAGAATGGAGAGAGGATCTTATTGGAGGGTATAAGATCATAACAGGCATGGATAGAGTGAATGCACTCAGCCTTTATTTCCAGGGATTGGACAATCACGGACCAGAGGGCATCAGTTTAAGATCAGAGGGGTAAGAATAAAAGGGAACCTGAGGAGCAACTTTTTTACACACAGGGTGATACGCATATGGAATGAGCTACCAGCAGAAGTAGTTAAGGTGGGTACATTCACAACATTTAGAATGCATTTTGACAAATACAGGATAGGAAAGGATGAGAAGGATGCGGGGCAATGGCTGGGAAATGGGGTTAGTGTGAATTGACATTTTGGTGGGAATGGATCAGTTTCAGCCGAAGTGCCTATACGACTCTCTGACTCTAACAACCATTGCTTATCTCCCACTGAATGTTATTTTGCATTTTCCCAATTCACTGGAACAAACTTGACCCTCTTGGCTCCATGCTTCCATCATGTTTGACCAAAATGTACAAACATTCTATATTGTATGCAGACGCCATGTAAAATACAACATATTAATGTTGCTTCAGAGCTGCTTCAGAGCAAGGACATGGATTAGTCCTCTTGACCACACAACACCAAATCCGAAAAAAACTTGCTCTCTAGTTTGATTCAATACATACTCTTCAACCCACTTGATATACACTTAGGAATTTATTTTTCACAGCATGAGCAGTCACTTAGTTAACGCAGTTGTGATGCAACTTGAGACCATCCAATAAGACTGCAGTATCCATGAGATTTGCATGTCTAATTTTCAGGGCATATGACGCTCAGAATTTCTGAAACTGTTTTAGTTTCGATATATAATACATAAATGTTTGCTTCTCCTTGTTATTTGTAAGCTCCCCTTAAACAGAATCTGAGAGACATGGTCTGTGCCGTTATTTGTGATAGACTTGGACAAGACATTCCGGAAGGGTCACCTTGACGCTGTGATACAGGACAAGCGTCAATAACATTCTCCCCTCTGTCAGGATAAGGGTCACCATATTCTATCTGCTCCTTCACACTCCCTGTATACCTGTTATAGCACTGACCCCCGAACAAGGCTCACACTCTATTTCCAAGTAAGGCTCAGGCATTTCCAAACTCACTATTGAATTCAGCAACTTTCTTCCTCACTTTCTCTGTCACCTATGCAATACCACACATACTAAGAATACTAAATTGATTTACAACTGTCTACTGACTCATTCCGGACTCCTCACGATTCCCCCCAGCCCCACATCCACCAGCACTAACAGCAGGGTCACCAATTTCCACTCTCCCTCCCTCTCTCCCTTTCTCATGTTCCAGGAGAAACTGTCTGGAATGGGACAGAAAGGGCCAAGCCGGGTGGTACTGTGCCTGATATCTGTTCCCTCACACGCCCTTCTCCCGCCATGTGGGGAGGAACCTGGCATGAGCCGGACAGAAACAAGATGGCTCATGTGGAGCTTCTGAAACATCCACTTCCCATCAACTGAGTAAAGAGCAACATTCAGTTCTCACTTTAAACCCACTGCCAGTTCCAACGTCAGTCCATTCACTCCCAAACAAAAACAGATACTTCACTGCACAGAGATGCAGACACTGAAATGCACAGACGTATTGGTAAACACCCCAACATACTAACATGCACAATACATAAAGGGAGATAGGCATACACACACATTGCAACACACAGAGACATATACAGTTGCACACAAATAGACACAAACACAGATAGAAACACAGATGCTGATACATAGGTACACAGATGTAGACAGAAATCGGCACGTTTTTGGTATTTAAATGGATCAAGGATTCTAGGGAGAAGGCAGGAGAATGGGTTTGTGGTACATACAAGAAATTATTGAATGGCATATCAGACTCGATGGGCCGAATGGCCTCATTCTGCTCCTTTTTTCATGCTCATGTGGTGTTATGCTGTCAAGTATTCACTTTCTGAGATTGCAGCAGAGGCTGGATTTGATACATATTTGACTGGAAAGAGTCAGTGGGAATGTGGGAGGTTTGGAGGGCAGAATGGTTTATGGTTATTCATAATTATTATATCCTTAAGTATGAAAAGAAGTGGTGATTTGATGTGAGGTTAGCACAGTTTTAATGTAATGGGTCCGACAATGAAATAAAGATGACCCTTCGCATTTAGTGCCGTGCGGTCTGTGGTATCCTCATCCTCAGGGAATAGGGAAGACTCTGTTTTTGAGGATATTCTAGGCTGAGCTCGACTGATCTTTGCTGGACAGGAGAGTCAATGTTTATCGGGAACAGAGAGGAGAGGGATGATCAGAGACAATTGGACCAGCCATGAGCATTCTGAATGTGTTGTTATCTCAATCCACCCTCGATGCTGTTATAGAGATATACTGCTGCCCCTACCACATGAGTTGTTCCTTCAATCCACCACTCGAAGCTGTTACAGAGATATACTGCTGTCCCCACCCAATGCGTTGTTCCCTCAAACCATCTCACGGTGCCGTTACAGAGATATACTGCTGTCCCCACCCAATGCGTTGTTCCCTCAATCCATCTCACGGTGCCGTTACAGAGATATACTGCTGTCCCCACCCAATGCGTTGTTCCCTCAAACCATCTCACGGTGCCGTTACAGAGATATACTGCTGTCCCCACCCAATGTGTTGTTCCCTCAATCCGTCTCACGGTGCCGTTACAGAGAAATACTGCTGCTCCTACCCAATGTGTTGTTCCCTCAATCCACCGACGAGACTGTTACAGAGATATACTGCTGCCCCGAACCCATGTTTTGTTGCTTCAATCCACCCCTCGATGCTGTTACAGGGTAGGGGGCCACTCCAATCCGTCAGACAGGATCGTTACAATGAGACAGGAGGAGACCATTCTGCCCCTCGAAGAAATTACACAGGAATATGGAATTACATAACTCAGATCGTTGAGTACATTACACAGCCCAGGACGAGGCTATTTAACTGGCCTGAACGGCTACACAGGAACAGGGAATATGTCGCTAGAAGGAAATAGAGAGCAGAGAGAAATGTTTACTTTCAGGGTGCAAAGCTCTAACTGATGGAGTGCCTCAGAGATCACTGTGGGGTTATCAATGATCAATAATCTGTATCAAAGATCTGGAGGAAGGGGAGGGAATGGCTTGGAGCTCAATTAGCTCGTACATCAAGGTGGTCATTCATTGTGTCGTCAAGTTGAGATACTGAGTCTGCAATATGATTATAGACCGGGAAGGTTAGTGCCCAAACCTTCAGTAGAAATAACATAAGGTAAATTGTGTATTTTGGCATGAAGGATAAAATAATGGTAATCAATTTAAATGGAAAGAGATTGCAGAACTCTGTGATACAGGCGGTTTCCATGTTCCTGGGACATGAATCATGTGAAGTCAGTCTGCAGATGCAGCAAGTGATTTGGAAGGTAAGTGGAATGATGCTGTTTTTGACAAAAGGTATCAGGTTTAATTGCAGGAATGTTTTACTGCATCTTTACAGGGCATTGCTAAGACCACATCTGATGCACTGTGTGCAGTTTTGATCCCCTAACACTAAAATAAAAGGATATAATTATTTTTGAAATTTTCAATGAGGTTTCCCTTTTCTCATTCCTGGAATGCCGGCCTTTGGTTATGGGGGATAATCAGTTCCGATCTTAGCTGAGAAATAGTATTGAACCACCATGACTTTCAGAATAGTGCATCAGCTGGATGCATATTATCTCTTGTCAGGGAGAGTAAAGCTAGAGAATAAATTTGAAGAAAAAGATGTATTGATATCAATACGCATACGATGAAGACACCTACCACTATTTACAAATTACATAGACACGTGTAAGCATGTCATCAAATTATAAAGATGGGACATTTTTTGAGATTAAATGGAATTGTGTACAACAAGAGCAATGATGCTCCTGCATATAATCCATAATCAGGTTTTCCACAGAATGTTCTAGGAGAGCACACATGGTCCAGTTAGGTGTTCAGTTGACATTATTGTACGTTTCAACACAGAAAGGGAGAAAATTGTTCCCAGCCAGAGAAGCAACAGACGATTGATCCCTTTCTCTTACTTTGTTCCACCACTTAGCAAAGTGTCAGTCTATAAAATCACTGAGTTATCTTTGCCACTTGTGATGGATTCCTTGTGAGGATTCATTGGAAACTCTCATATGCCTGAAACAAAATGAATTCAGCCAAATCCAACTGTTCCAGAAAGAAATCCCACAACCAGCAGCTTATTTGAACAGAATAACTTCAAAGGCAGAATAACATTTGGGGCACTCTGTCATTTTACCATTTGATATGAGTTCCACGTTCTGTGTCTTACATTTTTTTTCTAGAAAATGACCTACTCTGAGACCGATATCATTGGCCACATCACTAAACTGGTCACATTTAAGATGGTGTAACCAGTGGAGAAGTGGGACGGAAAAGGAAACAGTGACCGTCCAACATTGTCTGGAACACAAATGAGAAATTTTCAAAGGGCTGTCCAAGTGGAAATTCCCTCCCCAGAAGTTTGTGGTGCCTGGATGTTTACATTTATTCAAAGTTGTACTTGCTGACATTTGACAGAAAAGTGAATGTAGAAAATGGTATACATACAGAAAAGTGCTGGGGAGACCACAATCACATGACCCATAATCTTTGTGTATGGTGGAGCGGTGACAAAGTGTCAAATGGCACACTCCTGCTGCTCAGTCCTATGTTCCATCCAACCACTCACAGCTCCTGCAAGGAGCAGTTGGAGGCCACTTGCTCCAAATACCTGATCCACAGTAACACAGCATCTCATTCAGTCCCTCAAGACTGTCTCACACACACACGGTTTAGTGTGGGTTGGAAAATGCTATTTGGAAATCCAGGCTGGGTTCGAAAGACACCTCTGGTCTCATTGCAGAGTGTCTCCTCTCTGCAACTTGTGCTTTATTTGTTGGTCATAATACAGGCCCAGATTCACTGTGAATACAAACCCCATATCTCACCCAGAGATGACTCACAAAATACTTTGGTCTGTCTGATTGCAACATTCAATAACCGAACGTTCAGGAAAATTACAACCATTAACTTTGTAATTACAGAATATGAGGACATAAGGAACCGAATCAGCTAATTCGGACGATCAAGCCATTGTCTACCATCATGGCTGATACACTATTGGCATTAACTCCTTTTCAATGCCCAATTCTTCACATCCCTTAGCTGTCTGACAGGTCAAAAATCCATCTACCTCCTCCCTAAATACTTTCAGTGATGTAGCTCCCATAAGTCGCTAGCCCAGATAATTCCTGATATTGATTACCCGCAGTGAGAGGAAAACATTCCCTACACATACATCGTCACATCATTGATATGAACGAGAGGTGAACACAGGGGCTCAGCGAACAGTGAATGGCTTTGATATCAAGTCAGTATTTGACTGAGGATGGCATCAGGACAATCCACTTATTTGAGCTGAATGGAAATCAGGTGTAACCTCCCACTTGTCTGGGTCTTTCAGACCACAAAGAAAGATGTTTGTGGTCGGTGGCCAACAGCCCTAACAGTTCCGGGATATCTCAGCAGGAGATACTAAGGTTAGCCTCCTCAGCACAAACATCTTCAACTGCTACATCAATGTCTTTCCCCATCATAAGATCTGCAGTAGGGATGATGTCAGAAGATCACACAATATTCAGAGATTTTGTGCCCCCTCAGCTCCTGAACCATCCTGTGTCCATGTGCAGCAAGACCTGGACAGCATTCCGTTTTGTGCTGTTAAAGTGTCGGTAACATTCACGTAACAACGCTGCCAGCCACTGCAATTTCCACAGTTAATAGAGGAGCTCAATCAGCATCGAAGCTGGTTGAACACTGATATGTGGAAGCCATTGAGCCCGTGGAAACTATTAAACAAGAAGAGGGACAGCCCATTCAATCCACCTGCCTATTCCCCAGGAAGAGGAGGGGTCTTGTCAGTACATCGAGCTGTTAAACAGGAACAGGCAGAGCCCAACCAGACCCGTAAACCTGTTCCATGAGACCAGGAGGAGGCTAATCAGCCCCACGAGATAGTTATACAGAAACAGGAGGGCGTCATTGATACTTTAACATGACAAACCAATGAAACCGAGACTGCACTGATGGGGGCTCCATGGTGTTAATCATGGTTCCATTGTTTGTAGAACGTGTGCTACCTTAACATGGTTTACTGGCAGTGAGGAAGGAAACCAAATATTTTGTGTAACGTCTCAAGGAGGCATCTTCTATCTCCGAGAAGGCACTCCCATGTGCTCTATGTAGGTCAGAAGCTGCTGGGAAGAGTTAACTCTTTTATAATGAAGGTAGTATTGCTGCTGTCGGGATTATGGATAGCAGGACGTTCATTGCAGGATTACGCATCAATTGAACTGTATTAACGTTGGGAGAGTATTTTTTCCAAAAGCCTGAACCCCTCTCTCTCTCTCTCTCTCTGAATCGAAATAGGGAGTGGGGGTGGTTGGGTGGAACGTTCTCAGAGGCTCTTAAACTATCGAGAATCATGTAACCCGTGTGAAAAAAAAGCTATGGAATTTATCACCATAACAGTGTCTGTTTAGAACATCATAAGTGATTGTACATCCCCCTTAATGTTCAATGCAATCACCTTATTCTCTCACTGAGCTTCACTTACTGTTCATGTTGCCACCATCCCAGGGATTAGTCTGGTGAGACTTGCGAGTAATTCTATCCACAGTACCCCAAATACTGCCTCAACACACTCAGAGATGATCACAATAATCCTTTTCTCTCACTTAGGCATCGCCGTTTCCTTCCTGTGTTATGAAACGCCATTATTTCTCTATTCACTACGACTGACATGGAAATTATAAGTTCCTTATATCTGTACGTCAGCATCAATAAAGCCAGCACCAGAGTTGCCTATGAAGATGTGCATCACACTCGGGGAGAATTTCAATGAGATCGAATACACCTAAAAAATGTAATGATCACCTACCTGAATAGAAATGAGCTGTACAAATACGGGAAACAGGTAGAGGAAGGGAGCTATCTTTACTTTTGTTCTTCTCTCACAGGATGTATGCAGCCCTGGTCAGGGCAGTATGTTACGCCAATCTTAAACTGAGTGGCTGGTTAAGTTGTTCCACAGGACAGTAAAGAGTAAAACACATTGCTGGGGGTTTGTAGTGTTACAATACAGGATAAATTCTCCTGCTTAATTAAAACTAGCAACACAGAAAAGATTTATCCAATGCAGTAATGTGTGATAATTCTAGAGTCTAAGAACTATTTAAAGTAAAAATTAACAACTTTATTTCTTAAAGTATTACAGAGAATAATAATCGAACGAATATTTAAAACATCTTCCTCTAACCTATCTTTGACCTCCCACCTCCACAATACGAGTCCGATAAGACTCCTAATTAAGATTTACAAAATAAAACTTCTTATCTCAAAACCAGTAAGCTTTCGGTTCGTCTCCATAGTCCTGTCTTCTTTTCTTCTGGGGGATTCTGCTTCACTGGTTACTAATCAATGAATATACTTTTAAGGGAGCTATTTTTCAGGCAGTCTTTGCATGCTGGTAGCTTGGCAGCTCTGCTCTCAACTGTTCAATTTTCCACGGTCTTGTACCTCCAAACTATTGGATTGTGTCATTGACTTTTAAGATAATCAATATATTACATTCAAACTTGATTGGAGCTGGGTCATTTGGGGTATAATTTAAACTGTTTGGCTGAATTTGTTTTTGTCTCAAGACAATGAGTTAATCGAGTTGTTCGACCAAATGTTAAATTATATATATTTTTCAGAAGACTTGGTGCTGTCAGGTAGTTTAAAGGTGCAGTACACCCACATGTTCATCACTGAAGTCACACGGAAATCTGACTAGGGAAGGTTAACACATTGACTTACCTAAAGGACGTCAGGCAAGCAGATGGGCTTTTATAACAAATGATAATGGTTGCTTTTAAATTCCACCACTTTCCTTCATGAGATATCAACAGACTATTATTCTGTGGCTCTAGATTATGAGTCAATGACTTGACCACCATAAACTGTCTTCCTGTACGTGCAGGGAACTCGTCAAACATCCTCAAGAGCAATTATTTAGTGATGGACATGTGATTAGAAGGTACTTGAAACTGTTGCATCCAGATTGAACAAAGGCAAACATCATGATTCATTCAGAAGTTGCACTGAGACTGCAGACGAGACTGAGATATCATGATGGTGGTTTTGGATAGGATTGGTGAGTGGGGAGGACATGGAGATGTAAATCCGTGAAGGACAAAATGGATTATGGAGTATGAGAACATTCTGTGTCCTTATCACATATCAGTGAGTAATTTATAAATAGTAGTTTGATAGTTATAATTTCTAAGGAAAGGATTTTTTGTTTGCAACTGAAGACATTGACTTGCACTTTCCAAAATTTATACATCATGAGCAGAAATTGAGTTCAACCCGGTTTAGTAGACAAATATAATGACTTACCAGGAACAGCAACTATCGCAAGGATGGGATAGTAACCACCTTGAATAATCCAAAGGATATCCTGGATCCGTGATGCTAATGATATCCAAGGCCGAGAAAGCCAGTAAAGACCCGAGGATAAACTTCTGTCCATTGTTGGAACATTCCAGTCTAATGTTCTCAGATTCTGATACATTGTTATACCATTCCAGTCTAATGTTCTCAGATTCTGATCCACTGTTGGAACATTCCTGTCTAATGTTCTCAGATTCTGATCTCTCCTCCCGCTCTCTCTCTCTCGAGCTGCTGATCCCTGTTAGTGCTGTCAGTGATGATCCTACTCACATTATGTGATAGCACATTGAACAGAGCCCATTTATATTTCAACCATGGAAACTCTCCACCGCCATAATTAGGATCCACTGAGATTGATATTAATCACAGTCACTGAACAAATAGCTTCAGTTAACCCATTTGAATTCAATAATGATTTTATTAAAATTCAAAATAACTTTTAAAGTTTGCACATTTGGCATGAGATATGTGTGTGGGGTGAACAGGAAGAAATGTTTGAGATGGTAGATTGATTGAATGTAATCATTCAATCTGCCTTAGATATGGCAGCAATGTGAAAGGATTGTCAGAACTTAAACAAGTTTCTCGGCTTATAAATCGAAACATGTAGTCTGTAACTACTGATCAGTGATTATAATGTCAGTAAAATATGTAGAGAACTTTTCTAGTCCATAATCTGACTGAAAATTGCTTATAACAAAATGAGTGATAACAGACAAATGGCATGGATATGTTAATGGAGAATATGATGTGACACACAATTCAGATGGTTATTCAAGGATCAGAGAGGGCAGGTAAGGGTCATGCTGTTAACGTTATCGATGTCAATCAACTGTATTGAAGTAAATTTCACTGGATTTCAATTGCAGTGTGATTATGATATCGGGGCATGGCTGCTGAGAGTGGAGGGAGGGAGCATGATATTTCCCATCCATCAGTATTGGAATTTTATTCTTCATAAATCATATGAAGATCAAATTCAAGGATACATCTCCAATGAGGAATGAGGAGAGCCAATATTAACCATACAACCAGAAGACATTGGAACAGAAATTTGGCCATTAGGCCCATTGAGCCTGCTCCGCCATTCCATGATGGCTGTTAAGCTTCTCAATCCCATTCTCACACTTTCTACCTGTAACCCTTGATCCTATTTTCAGTCAAGAACCTATCTGTCTCACCCCTAAATATACTCAATGACCTGGACTCGACAGCCCTCTGTAGCAGTGAATTCCATAGATTCACCGCTGTCCGGCTGAAGAGGTTTCTCCTTATCTTTGTTCGAAAACGTCTTCTCTTTCCACTGTCCCCTTGGGTACTAGTGTCTCCTACAGTGGATACATCTTCCCCAAATCCCCTCTCTCCCAGGTCATTTAGTATTCTGTAAGTTTCAATTAGACCTCCTAACACCTTTATGAATTCTACCAAATACAGGCGCAGAGCCGTCAAATATTTTTTAATATGTTAAGCTTTTATTTCCTGACACCACTCTCGTGAATCTCTTTGGAAAACGCTCCCAGGACCAGTGCATCCTTCCTGAGATATGGAACCCAAAACTGCGCACAATAATCCAAATGTGGCATAACCAAAACCTTGTAGAGCCTTAGAAGTACATTCCTGCTTTTATATTTAAGCCTTCTTGAAATAAATACCATCATTGTATTTGCCTGCCTAACTACTGACAAACTGCAAGTTTACCTTTCAAGACTCCTGGACTAAATTCCCTTGTCTTTTTGGCCTTCAGACTTCTGAATTTGCTCTCTATTTCGAAAATAGTCCATGCTTCTATTAATCCTGGCAAAATGCTTTCCCACACTTTCCCACATTGTACTCCATCTGCCACTTCTTTGCTCACTCTCCAAACCTGTGAAAGTCCTTCAGCAGGTGAAAGTGAGGACCGCAGATGCTGGAGATCAGAGTCAAAAAGTGTGGTCATAGAAAAGCACAGCCTGTCAGGCATCATCCGATAAGCAGGAGATTCGACGTTTCAGGCATAAAGCCTTCATCAGGAATTTGGGGTGGGCGAAAGGGGGCAGAGAGATAAATGGGGAGGGGGGGTGCTGGCGCTGGGAGGAAGGTAGCTTGGAAAGTGACAGCTAGATCAAGGTGGGTGATGATAGTGATATGTCAGAGTGGAAGGTGGATTTGATACTTGGGAAGGTAGATGGACAGGTAGGACAGTTCAAGAGGGCGGTGCTGAGTTGGAGGGTTAGATCTGGGATAAGGTGGAGGGAAGGGAGATAAGGAAACTGGTGAAATTGTCCTTGATACCGTGTGTTTGGAGGGTCCCAAGGCAGAAGATGGTGCGTTCTTCCTCCAGACGTCAGGTGGCTAGAATTTGGCAGTAGAGGAGGCCAACAGCTTGCAGGGCTTTGGCGGAGTGGAAGGGGGAGTTGAAGTATTCAGCCACAGGGAAGTGGGGTTGTTGGGTTCATGTGTCCAAGAATGTTCCTTGAACCGTTCTGTAAGTTGACGTCCTGTTTCGCCAATGTATAGGAGACAGGACCAATGCACTGACTAGAAGAGGTGTTTGGATGCACAGGATGTTCTCTGCCTGATGTGGTAGGATCCTTTGGGGCCTTGGGTGGAGGTGAGGAGGGAGGTTTTGGCATAGGTTTCATATCTCTTGCAGTGTCAAGGGATGGTGTTGGGAGTGGAAGATGGTTTGGTGGGGGCGTGTGGACCTAACGAGGGAGTTGGGAGCGAAGTATATCTCTGGTGTTGGTATCTGACTGTTGGTGGCAGAAATGGCGGAGGATAATGCGCCAGAGGTTGGTGGGATGGAAGGCGAGCACTAAAGAGTTTCTAACTTGTTGTCGTTGGAAGGGTGGAATGCAAAGTCGGAGTTGTGGAAAGTTGAGGAGATGCACGAGAGCACCCTCCTGTAGCCGAACTAACTCTTCAATGATACCTGTCCCTTTATCTATCTTTGCACTGTTTGAAAGCTTAGCCAGAATGCCCTCAGTTCCTTCATATAGATAATGAATGCACAAAGTGAAAAGTTGTGGTCCCAACGCTGAGTTTTGTGGAACACCACTTGTCACTGGTTGCCATCCTGAGAAGAACACTTTTATCCCCACTCTGTGCTTTCTGTCAGACAGCGAAACTTCTATCCATGCTAACACATTGCCTCTAATACCATGGGCCCATACCTTTCTCAATAACCTCATGCATGGCACTTTGTCAAAGGATTCTTGAGTGCAAATGGATAACATCTATTGGTTCTCCTTGATCTAATCTGCTCATTACTCCCTCACTGTTTTCTAGCCGGTTTGGCAGGACTGATCTTCCCTTGATGAAACCATGCTGACTCTGTCCTATTTTACCAAACACCTCCAAGTATCAGAAATGCCATCCACGATGTTACCACAATCAAGGTTAGGCTAATCAGTCTGCAGTTTTCCATCTTCTACCTAACTCCCTTATTAAACGGGGTGTCATGTTAGCAATTATACAGCCACTTTGCCGTTTCCTGATTTTAGTCATTCCTGAAAGATTACCACTTACGGTTGCACTAATTCTTCAGCTATCTCCCTTACAAGGCTGGGGTGTAGTCCAAATGGTCCAGTTGAGCTATCCACATTCAGGCCATTCCGTTTTCTAACATGTTCTTCTTGGCTATGACCACCATATTCAGGACTGCCCTCTCACTCTCTTCAATTCTTGAGAAATTACTCGTGTCTTCCACCGTGAAGACTGATGCAAAGTTCCTCAGCTATTTCTTTGTGTCCCACTACTGTCTCTCCAGCATCATTTTCCAGTGGTCCATATTCACTTTTACCTCTCTTTTGCACTTTATATATCTAAAGAATCTCTTAAATTTCCTTTATATTAATGGTTAGCTTACCCCCATATTTAATCTTCTCCCTCCTTATTTATTTTTCCTTGCCTTCTGTTGGCCCCATGCTCCAGTTTCCCTTTGCCCTTCACATTGCTTGCGCTTTTATTTATATGAAATACCTGACTTCCCTCGTCAGCCCTGGTTGCCTCATCCTCCCTGTAACATGCCTTTATTGCTCAGCATGCATCTCTGCAGTGTCTCCTGAATTAATCTTGGTATCTCCTGCCATTGCTGTTCCCCTGTCTTTCCTGCTAGACCCCTGTCCCGGTCAATTCTACCCAGCTTCTCCCTTCTGCCTCTCCAGTTGCCTTTATTCAGCTGAAATACTGTTAACTCTGATTCTATTTTTTCTCTCTCAAATTGCAGAATAAATTCAACCATGCTCTAATCACTGCTTCTGAAGTTTTCTTTCACCTTAAGCTCCCTCATCTAGCCTGCGTCATTAAATCCAGTGTCATTTGTTCCCAAGCATCATCCACCACATGATGCTCCACAAAGCCATCCCATAGACATTCCTCAAATTCCTTTTCTTGCGATCAACTCCCAACCTGGTTTCCCATTCCACTTGCATATTAAAATCCCCCTATGATCACTGCAACTTTGTCTTTCCTACAGATCTTTTCTATCTCCTGGTGTATCTTGTACCCCAGCTCCTGACTACTCTTTGGAGGCCTGTGCAAGTCTCCAACTGTGGTTGTCTTATCTTTGTGATTCCTCAATTCTACCCACGCAGATTCTACACCATCTGACTTTACTTCCTTTCTTACTATTGATTTAATTTCATTTCTTATTACTAATGTAAACCCACTCCCTCTGCTACCTATCTTTTTGATAGGATATATGTCCTTGAATATCCTGATCCCCTTGCAACCACTTCTCTGTGATGCCCATCACGTCATACCTACCAATTTCAATCTGTACCACAAGCTCATTAACTCTATTCCTTATACTGCGTGCATTCAGATATAACCCCTTCAATCTTGTATTAACGGTTCCTCTTCTCATTGTCATTTGTTTGTCCAGTGTGCTTGAAGTCTGATTGCTTACACTTTCCATACACTCTGTCTTATTTGCGTCTGTGCTGGAGATTTTAATAACCTCTCCTGAGCTCTCTACATTTACCTCCTCTTTTCTAATTAAACCCTATAACGGACCCCCCCCCCCCCCCCACCCTGCCAACACACACACACTCCTAATCAGTTTAGACCTCTGTCTACAGCCTTAGTTAGGATTCAATCGGACTCTGGTCCCAACACAAAATAAAGGGACAAAAAAACAAGCTTTTCTGTACTTACCAAAACATGAAAACTACAAAGATGCAGGTTTGTTAAAATACACTTACGATGTGGCGTTATATGAATTGAAATGTGAATTTTAAAACCACGGACGAGGTTTTCAACCTTTATTAGTCATTATTTGACCCATAGCTGAGATGCTGATCTCCCCCCTGTCAGTGATCCCCCTCACAGAGAATCTCTCGCCCTGTCTCTCACACCGTGTCTAGAGGTCCCTGTTGGCCCAGAATATTTAAATTAATTCACCTTCTCCCTGGAACTAATCTATTGTTCTTTTGGATCCTGTTCAGCGTCAGCAACCCGGTTCTGTGATATTCTTGGCGATAAATGATCTGGGATGATAGCATTGCGCTCACAGGGTACGGCACCAGACAAAGGGCTTGCAGTCTGTGGGAGTTTCTAAATGAAATTTCTGTGTATTTCTCATCATGCTGTCTTCTGATCTAACTTCAGACTCGTCTGACACCCCGTGCTCTCACTCACCCTGTGGCTCCGTTTTCTCTCCATTCCTTTTATCTCTCTTCACTTCCTTGTTTTTCTGTTAATTTTTCTCTCTCTCACGCACACACGAACAGACACACACATTTGGTTCTATCTGTTGTCAAATTGTGCTGTTGGAGAGCTCGTCTGTGTACAATGGGCTAAATGGCCTCCTTCATTCTATCAATTCTGAAGTTCTCTGACCCACTAAAGACTTCAGGTGCCTGGAGAGACAAGCTGATCCTGCGAAGGACACAGTGCAGAATCATCCTTTATCTCTTCCTGTTGTCTGATATGTAGCGGCCTTGAAATATCAGTTAAAAAGAAATAGAAATTCGAGCAGTTGCGAGAACGTTCACGAGATAATTTTGCTGTCAGGATTTAACAAGCAGTTCGCACATACAAAATTGGATTTGCCTGTTGGCAGCTCCTCCCAATTGACACATCCTAGCTCTGTCTGATGCTGACGTAATTTGCCTTCCGCCAATTCAGTAGATTCCCACAAGGTCCTGACATATCCGTGTTGATAGCTATCTTAAATCTGAAGGAACTGTGACCACTGTTTCTAAACTTACGTCCCAATGAAAGTTCTGTCACCTGGCCAAGCTCATTAGCCAATACGAGGTCCAGTATGGTTCTTCCTCTCGTTGGACTATCCACATACTGCTGCAGTTAACAAATTCTGCCCCGTCTAAGCCCCTTGCTCTAATGGACTTCCAGTCATTATTGGGGATATTAAAGTCACTCACTATGACTACTCTGTTTTTAATACACCTTTCCTTAATCGACATACATATCTGTTCCTCAATCCCGCCGTGGCTGTTGGAGAGGTTATAGTAACGCGGTGCTTGCATCCATCTTATTTTTGAGCTTTACCCATATTGCTGCAGTGGATGGTCCCTCCTGTATGTCCTATTCACGTGGAGATGTAGCATTCTCCCTGATCAGTAAAACAACTCGTCCACCTCTTTTAACTTCTTCTCTATCTCGCCTAAACCAATGAAACCCTGGATTCTTTGAACGGCCAGTCCTTTCCCTCTCTCAACCAAGTCTTTGTAAAGCCACAACATCATAATCCTATGTATGGATTCAGGCTGCCAGTTCATCGTCCTTACCCATAACAATTCTTGCATTGAAATAAATACACTTCAGCCAAACTCCATCAGATCCTGACCTGATATTTGGTTTGAGTTTCTCTGATGTAAATTCTCCTTGTCTATTCTCTGACAACAGGAGATTACAAAGGACTGTCAGTAAAGCAGAAAGTATTGTAAACAGACAATTTCAGTTTCCTCCCTTGTCCCTTCAATCTGTACATTGCATCCCACACTGTCCAATTCCAATAAACTAATGGGTAATTACTTTGCTTCAAACAACCGTTTCCAGCCTCTCACTGCACATTCTTCAACTCGCTCTGGACTCATTGGATTGATAGTTTTCTGATCCCTCTCTCAACCAAATCTCTGTAATATTTGTATCATAGTTATATATACTCATCTGTCTTGCCTGTCACACTGCTCACATTAAAATCAGCATACTTCAGACTTCCAGTCCCATTGTGTTCACTCTCCTCTGCCAGTTTGTTGCTGGTCTTAGATGTACTGGGATTAGTCTCCAACTGCTCTTCTGTCACTGTGCTTGTGGACGTACTGCTCTGGCTCCACCCTCCCTCCCCACCGCCACACTAGTTTAAACCCTCCTGCTTGACAACAGCAAACCTGCCTGCCAGGAGATTGCTGCCAGTTCAGCTGCATCCCGTCCTTCTTGTGTCTATCCTACCGACCAGGGAGTCCCAATGATCCACATATTGGAAGTGCTGCTTACCCTACCAACTCTTTGGCCATGTTTTTAACTTTACTATCTTCCTATTCCTAACCTCACTGGCACGTGGCATAATCTAGTCTCCCCAACATTCAAATATGCTTTCAGCACAACTCCAGCAAGACCTTTACTTTAAAATGGATAGACTTGACAATAAAAACTTAAGTGTGATATCATTAACCAGGAAAGTGGAGACCAACGAATCAGTTGTACTGACCATAGGATCTGATATCTGTCAATTCCACCAAACCTGTGTGACAAGATATACTTATGGAACATCTATTTGTACATGGACGAGGATAAACACAAATTAGTCCAAAAGTGCCGGGGTGGCACGGTGGCACAGTGGCACAGTGGTTAGCACTGCTGCTTCCCAGCGCTAGAGACCCGGGTTTAGTTCCCGACTCAGGTGACTGACTGTATGGAGTTTGCACATTCTCCCCGTGTCTGCGTGGGTTTCCTCCGGGTGCTCCGGTTTCCTCCCACAGTCCAAAGATGTGCAGGTTAGGTGAATTGGCCATGCTAAATTGCCCGTAGTGTTAGGTAAAGGGGTAAATGTAGGGGTATGGGTGTGTTGCGCTTCGGCGGGTCGGTGTGGACTTGTTGGGCCGAAGGGCCTGTTTCCATACTGTAAGTAATCTTAAAAAAAAGACCTGAAAATGTCATAACAGATGGGTGCCAGTCAGCCTGTTTACTCAGATTTGCTGTTCAATTGGATTTTACCTATTCTGTTCCTTTTAATGGCTGGGTCTTTTCCCCGGATCCCTTGCGCGTCAGAAAGTGCACAGTGTCTTTGTGCGCTCCCTGCCTAGGGAGCATCCAGTGCCAGGCGATGGGGTGTGGGGAATCCCGGGTGTGGCTCGATGAAAGGCTGCATGCAGTGACGGATGGACTCAGGGGTTGAGAGAGACAGAGTAGGTAATCAGGGACATGCACTCACATAAGTAGCTGGGCAAGATTCCCAAGCATGCGGGGAGCCCGAGCACCAGAGCCACTTTTACAATAAACCCGTCATATTTGCAGCAATTCTCCAGCAACCACAAGCAAATATACTGCAGATGGCAGAAACCTGAAACAAACACAGAAACATACTGTGGAGAGAGAAAAGAGGTAATTCTCCCAATGCAGAGATTGCAAAATCTCCAGAAAGACAGGGTCCAGAGATTGGAATTAAACCCGAGTCCCTGGCACTGCGAGGCAGCAGTGTTGTGTCACTGCGCTATCCAATGATAGACAATAGGATTAGGACAGTTACATTAGTATATTTTCGACAGTCAGTTAACAGGAATGCTCTCAGGCAGCCTGTCTAAGATTGGGAAGCCTTTATACAGCAGCAGAGGACAATTCAAGAAGCAATAAAGTGATGAACACGAAACATGTAAGCTAGCTTGCTTTGGAAAAGGAGATTGCAGGAGTTTTGTTAAGATATATAAATGGGGAGAGTGAACATTGGACAACCAGAAATTGAGACTGGCTGCAGAGAAATGGAAAACAAAGAATTGGAGAATGACCTGAATAGGTACTTTCCGTCAATCCTCACAATGGTAGACAGTAGGAACATTCCAGAACTTCAAGCGAGTCAAGGGTGAGGAATGGATGTAGTGATCAACGCTGAGGAGAAGGTACTGGGGAAGCTGCAATGTTTGAAAATGGATAAATCACACAGACAGGAAGGATAAAAACCAATGTTCTGAAGGAATTAGCGGAGGAGATTGTGAAACCATTGGTCGTGACTGTTCAGGAATAACTATCATCAGACAGAGTCCCAGAGAACTGGAAAATGGATAATGTAAAATCGCTGTGTAAAAAGGAAGAAAGGCAAAATACAGGAAATCATAGGGCAGTATAGTCTGGCATCGCTGTTATTACGGATTTAGAGTGCATTGCTAGCAGAGACATTGCAGAGTACTTGGAGGTGCATGGCAAAAAAAGAGCTGAGTCAGCATGGCTTCATCAAGGAATGGCCCCGCTGACAAGTCTGTCAGAATTCTATCAGAAGATAATGAGCAGGTTTGACAAAGGGAGGATGTAATCTCATTTGCTAATAGGCAGTGTGTTAACTTTGAATTTCTGTTCAATTGAATCATGTTAATTTATTGGTTATAACTTGCATAAGCAGATGTACATAAACAAATAAAATTGCAGAAGAACAATTCAATAGTAGATAAATAATATAAGGATGGATGGTCGGGTGACGTGTTGTTTCTACATGATGTGGGAGTGTTGGACGCCACTGTGGATCCCAGTGACCATGCCTGGAGTAAATGTCGCATGCAAGAACAACTCTAATTCTGAGTCGATGAGCTGGAGTTTGAGCTTCAAACATTGCGAGGCATCGGAGAGGGGGAGAGTTCCCTGGTTGCTGTGATTCAAGAGACAGTTACACTCCTTAGATCAACTGACTCAAATTCAGCCAGTGGTTAGAAAGCAGAGAGATTATCTATGAGTGAGGCAGATAAAGGGATACAGGACGTAGAGTTGCTGGAGCCTCAGCCCCTGTCCGTGTCTAACAGGTTCAAGAGTTTTGTTCCCTGTGTTGATGGGATGGGGACTACAGGGAGGATGAGCTTGATTGGGCACAGCACCGAGTTGAGGAAAGCTTTCAAGTGGGGCCAGAGAAGAGAAATGTTAATGTAATTGGGAATAGTATAGTTAGCGGAATAGACACTGTTCTCTGTTACCCGGATTTAGAGTCCTGAAAGCGGCGTTACCTACTGGTGTTTGGGTAAGGGATATCTCATCTGGGCTGCAGGGGAACTTGGTGTGGGAGGGTAAAGATCCATTGGTCATGGCCTGTGTCGGTACCAATGACAGAGATAACACTAGGACAGAGGTTCTGCTAAGGGATACGAAGAGCTCGGAGCTAAATTAGAAAACAGAATCAAAAAGGAAATAATCTCTGGATAACGGCTTGAGCCATGAGCTAATTAGCACAGGGTCAGCAGGAAAATGTGTGGTTCAAAGTTTGGTGTGGGAGAAATGGGGTTGTATTATGGGACATTGACACCAGTACTGGGGAAGGAGGGCACTGTTCCGATCGGACGGTTTTCATCTGAACCGTGTTGGAACCAGAGTCCAAGCAAATCGCATGCCTATGGGCTGTAGACTGGACATTAAGCTAAATGGGGGTGGGGTGGTGTCTGGTAAAGGACAAATTAGAAAACCCGAATTAAAGGAGCGGGTAAGACTGCAGAACTCAAGAAGAAGGCGTTTGGTATGCTTTCCTTTGTTGGTCAGAGTATTGAGTACAGGAGTTGGGAGGTCATGTTGCGGGTGAATAGGACATTGGTTCGGCCACTGTTGGAATATTGCATGCAATTCTGATTTCCTTCGTATCAGAAAGATGTTGTGAAACTTGAAAGAGTTCAGAAAAAAATTATAAGGATGTGGCCATGTTTGGAGGATTTGTGCTATAGGGAGAGGCTGAGCAGGCTGAGGCTGCTTTCCCTGGAGCGTCGGAGGCTGAGGAGTGACCTTTTAGAGATTTACAAAATTATGAGGGGCATGGATACGATAGATAGACAATGTCTTTTCCCTGGGGTCAGGGAGTCCAGAACTAGAGGGCATAAGTTTAGGGTGAGAGGGGAAAGATATAAAAGAGACCTAAGGGTCAACGTTTTCACACAGAGGGTGGTACGTGTATGGCATGAGCTGTCAGAGGATGTGGTGGAGGCTGGTACAATTGCAACATTTAAGAGGCATTTAGATGGGTATATGAAGAGGAAGGGTTCGGAGGGATATGGACCGGGTACTGGCAGGTGGGACTGGATTGGCGATATCTGATCGGCATAGACAGGGTGGACCGAACGGTCTGTTTCCATGCTGTACACCTCGATGACTCTAAAACTCTAAGTTATTCAAATCTTCAGCGCAGATGCAGAGTATGGAAAGTGTCAAACTTCAAACACTCAGGACAAACAAATGGCGATGAGAAGAGGGATGGACACTACAGGGCTGAACTGTTATATCGGATTGCATGCAGTATAAGGAATAAGGTAAATAAGCTTGGGGCTCATACACAAATTGGCAGATCGCCATCACAGAGACGTTGCTGCAAGAGGATCAGGATTGGGAGCTGAATATTCAACGATATGCATCCTATCAAAAAGATTGGCAGTTGGGCAGAGGGGATGGGGTTGTCTTGTTAGTAAGAAATGCAATTAAATCAATAATAAAAAATGAAGTAAGGTAAAATGGTGTAGAATCTGTGTCGGTAGAATTGAGGACTCAAAACGGTTAAAAACAAGTAGTTGGAGTTCTGTTCAAGCCTCCAAACAGTAGTCAGGAGCTGGTTGAAAGATACACCAGGAGCTAGAAAGATGTGTAGGAAAGACAAAGTTACAATAATCATGTGGGATTTCATTACGGAGGTGGGCTGGGAATTCAGCTTGATGGTGGTTTTCAAGAAAAGGAATTTGTGGAATGTCTATGAGAAGGCTTTTTGGAGCAGCTTGTGCAGGCAAATTAGATGAGGGAGATTAATGTGAAGAACATCATAGGAGGCAGTATCGTAATATGATTGAATTTACCCTGCAATTTCAGATGGAGAAGTTATATTCAGAAGTAACGGTATTAAAGCTGAAAACGGCAACTACAGAGACCTGAGAGGGGAGCTTGGTAGAATTGACTGGCAGGAGGGCCCAGCAGGAGAGACAGTGGAGTAGCAATGGCAGGAGACTTTTTGAATAATTCGAGATGCAGCAGAGATGTACCCCGAGTAAAATGAGGCAGAGTACATGGAGAATGAGGTAACCATGACTGATGAGGGAAGTCAGGTATAGCAGAAAAACAAAAGAGAAAGGATATAATGTAGCAAAGTGCAGTGGGAAACCAGAGGGTTGGGAAACTTACACAGACAAAAGAGAGGGCAAACAAAATAAAATATGGAGGGAGATTATTGAATCTGGAAGTAAGCTAGCCAGTAATATAAAGGAAGCCAGGAACAGTTTCTTTCGATAAATAAAGTACAAAAGAGAGGCAAAAGTGGGCATTGGTTTGCTGCAAAATGACACTGGAGTGATAGTAGCGGGGGGTGCAGTGATTTCGATGACTGTATCGGCGCTGCCTCGTGCTCCCACGAGGAGGTTGAACAGTTCATCAACTTTACTAACACCTTCCATCCCGACCTCAAATTCACCTGGACTGTCTCAGACTCCTCCCTCCACTTCCTAGACCTTTCCATTTCTATCTCAGGCGACCGACTCAACACAGACATCTACTATAAACTGACTGACTCCCACAGCTATCTGGACTACACCTCCTCCCACCCTGCCCCCTGTAAAAACTCCATCCCATATTCCCAATTCCTTCGTCTCCGCCGCATCTGCTCCCAGGAGGACCAGTTCCAACACCGCACAGCCCAGATGGCCTCCTTCTTCAAGGACCGCAGATTCCCCCCAAACGTGGCCGACGATGCCCTCCACCGCATCTCCTCAACTTCCCGCTCCTCCGCCCTTGAGCCCCGCCCCTCCAACCGCCACCAAGACAGAACCCCACTGGTTCTCACCTACCACCCCACCAACCTACGTATACAGCGTATCATCCGCCGTCATTTCCGCCACCTCCAAACGGACCCCACCACAAGGGATATATTTCCCTCCCCTCCCCTATCAGCGTTCCGCAAAGACCACTCCCTTCGTGACTCCCTCGTCAGGTCCACACCCCCCACCAACCCAACCTCCACTCCCGGCACCTTCCCCTACAACCACAGGAAATGTAAAACTTGCGCCCACACCTCCTCCCTCACATCCCTCCAAGTCCCCAAGGGATCCTTCCATATCCGCCACAAGTTCACCTGTACTTCCACACACATCATCTATTGCATCCGCTGCACCTGATGTGGCCTCCTCTACATTGGGGAGACGGGCCGCTTACTTGCGGAACGCTTCAGAGGACACCTCTGCGACGCCCGGACCAACCAACCCAACTACCCCGTGGCTCAACACTTTAACTCTCCCTCCCACTCCACCGAGGACATGCAGGTCCTTGGACTCCTCCACCGGCAAAACATAGCAACACGACGGTTGGAGGAAGAACGCCTCATCTTCCGCCTGGGAACCCTCCAACCACAAGGGATGAACAGGGATTTCTCCAGTTTCCTCATTTCCCCTCCCCCCACCTTCTCTCAGTCGGTTCCCTCAACTCAGCACCGCCCTCCTAACCTGCAATCTTCTTCCTAACCTCTCCGCCCCCACCCCACTCCGGCCTATCACCCTCACCTTGACCTCCTTCCACCGATCACATCTCCATCGCCCCTCCCCCAAGTCCCTCCTCCCTACCTTTTATCTTAACCTGCCTGCCACCCCCTCTCCTCATTCCTGATGAAGGGCTTATGCCCGGAACGTCGAATTTCCTATTCCTTGGATGCTGCCTGACATGCTGTGCTTTAACCAGCAACGCATTTTCAACTGATAGTAGCGGGGAACAAGAACATTGCTGAGGAACTGAATAATTACTTTGGATCAGTTTCATGGTGGAAGACACGAATAATATCTCAAACATTCAGGAGAGTGAGGGGCTAGAGCTGAGTCTGTTGGCCACCTCCATGGAGAACGTGGTAGGAAAAAGCTGAATGGCCTAAAGTTGTTCAAATTACCTTCACCAGAGGGACTAAACCCTTGTGTTATAAGGAAGATAGCTGAAGAGTTAGTGGAGGCGACGGTGGTGACTTTTCAGGAATCGCTCGAGAAAGGAACGATCCCAGAACATTGGAAACCCACTAATGTGACATCCATTTTTAGCCAGGGAGTAAGGAAAAATTACTTTCAAACACGCAATGAATAGCTTAACCTCTGTCGTGGGTAAGATCCTGGAATCCATTGTGAAGGATGAGATTTCTGAATACTTGGAAGTTTTTGCCAAAATAGGGCAAAGTCAGCATGGTTCCATCAACGGAAGGTCATGCCTGACAAATTTGTTGGAAATCTTTGAAGAAGAAATGAACAGGCTCAATCAAGTACAACCAATGGACGATATCCACCTGGACGCCAAGAAGGCCTTTGACAAGGTGTCACGCAAGAGATGACTGAGTATGATAAGGGTCCGTGGTGTTAGAAGCAAGGTAGAGGCATGAATAGGAACTTGCCCGTCTGACAGAAAGCAGCGAGTGGGGATAAAATGGTCCAACCCAGAATGGCAGTCGGTAACAAGAGATGTTCCACAAGGCTCAGTGTTGGAATCATAACTTTTTTACTTGTTACGTTAACAACATAGATGATTGAACTGAGGGCACTCTGGCTAAGTTTGCAGACGATACAAAGATAGGCAGATGGACTTGTCGTATAGAGAGGGTGAAGAAGGAATTGGCCGGGTAAAAGTGTTGGCAGATGGATTCCAACGTCACATAGTGTGAGGTCATGCACTTTGTCACGAAGAATTGAGGCATGGTCTATTTTCTAAATGGGGAGAATATGCAGAAATCTGAAGTGCAAAGGGACTTGGGAGTTCTAGTGCAGGGTTCTCTTAAGGTAAGCTTGTAGTTTGAGGCAGTAGTTAAGAGGGCAATTGCATTTATTATTGATGGCATTTATTATGGGAGGAAATTAATATAAGGACAGGCTGTATACAGTTTTGGTCAGACTACATTTGGAGTGTTGAGCGCACTGTGGAGCCCCATACCTCAGGAAAGGTATACTGCCCCTGGAGCGTGTTCAGAAGATTTTCACGGGAATAGTCATAAGAGTGAAAAGTTTCTTGTATGGCGAATGTTTGAATCTTTGGGTCTATACTTGATAAAGTTTAAAAAGAAGAGAGGACATGTAATCGAAACATACAAAATACTGAATGACCTGAACAGAGTGGATGTGCATAAGATGTTTCCATTGGTAGGAGAGACGAGGACCCAAGGACACAGCCTAAACTTATAGGGAACGTATTTTAGAACGTTGCTAAGGAGAAACCTCTTTAACCAGGGAATGGTGAATCTTCGAAATTTATTTGCAGAGAAGACTATGCAGCCAGGTTATTGAGTATATTTGAGACGGGAATAGCTTTTCAGATTATCCAGGGGATCAAGGGTTACGGGGAGAAGGTCGGAGAATGGGTTTGAGAAACTTATCAGCGATGGCCAAATGGCAGAGCAGACTCGATGGACCAACTGGCCTAGTTTCGACACCTATGTCTTATAGTATAATGGTTTAAACTTGAAGGAGTCTTTTTGCATCTCTGAAAATATGGATTCGTGTTCTTCCTGAAGGTCAGAAGCTGGTGGAAATAGACAATAGGCAATAGACAATAGACAATAGGTGCAGGAGTAGGCCATTCTGCACTTCGACCCTGCACCACCATTCAATATGATCATGGCTGATCATCCTTAATCAGTATCCTGTTCCTGCCTTATCTCCATAACCCTTGATTCCGCAATCTTTGAGAACTCTATCCAACTCTTTCTAAAATTAATCCAGAGACTGGGCCTCCACTGCCCTCTGGGGCAGAGCATTCCACACAGCCACTCCTCTCTGGGTGAAGAAGTTTCTCCTCATCTCTGTCCTAGATGGCCTACCCCGTATTTTTAAGCTGTGTTCTCTGATTTGGCACTCACCCATCAGTGGAAATATGTTTCCTGCCGCCAGAGTATCCAATCCTTTAATGATCTTATATGTCTCAATCAGATCCCTCTCAGTCTTCTAAACTCAAGGGTATACAAGCCCAGTCGCTCCAGTCTTTCAGTGTAAAGTAATCCCGCCATTCCAGAATTGACCTCGTGAACCTACGCTGCACTCCTTCAATATCGAGAATGTCTTTCCTCAAATTTGGATACCAGAACTGCACACAGTACTCCAAGTGTTTTCTCACCAGGGACAAAAATAGTTGACTGTTTTTGAACGAAGGTAGTTTGGTTGCTGTCAGGATGGTAGATAATATGACATTCAGAGCAGGATCAAACACTAACTGCACTGTATTAATGTGGGGAGATTTTATTCAAAACCTGGACCTCTCTGTCTCTGTCAATCGCCGAGGGGAGTGGGGATTGGGGTGGCTAGGCGTAACGTCCTCAGAGGCACTTAAACTATCCAGGACCATGCAACCTGAATGAATCAACAGTCACAGAATTTATCACCTTCTCATTGTCTGTTTAGAATATAAGGAGGGATTGTCCATCCCCCTCAAGGTTCAATGCAATCACCTCTTATTATCTCACAACGCTACAGATCAACATTTACTCACTCCTCATGGTGCCATCATCCCAGGGATTAATCCGTTGGGACTCTTGTTCATTCTCTCTGTGGTAAGGAGATCACTCCATGTAAAGGAGATAAAATCTGTCCACAATACCCAAACACTGCCTCAACAACGCTTTCACAGTTAATCACAATAACTCCTTTCCCTTACTTAGCTGGCTCCATTTCCTTCATGTGACACAGGATACCATTCATTTACAATGCACAGCCACTGACGTGGAATTTAAAACATCCTTAAATCTGTAGGTCAGCATCAATAAAGCTAGCACCAGAGGTGCCTATCGAGATGGAAAACACTCTCGGAGACAGACTCAATCACAAAGAATACGTTTAAAAGAGTGAGTGGCCACCTACCTGACTGTAATTCAGCTGCAGGAATATGGGATACAGGCAGAGAAAGGGGGTTATCTTTCCTTTTCATCTACCCTCATGGAATGTATGCAGCCCTGGTCAGGCCAGAATGTTATGCTGACCTTGATCTGAGTGGCTGGTTAGCTGTTTCACAGGACAGTAAAGATTAAAACGTAGTGCTGTAGGTTTGCAGTCACACAGAGACCTGACCAGAGAAGAATGACCTATTATTTTGTGGCTGTAGATTATGAGCCAGTGACGTAACCACCATACACTGTCTTCCCATCTTTCTAATTCTGCGTAGAGAACAATGTAAACAGCTCAAGTGCAATTATTTTGCAAAGGACACATGGTAAGAATGGGCTTGAAACAGCTGTATGCGGAGATTAACAAAGGCACAAGCGATAGTTTATTCACGAATTGTACTGAGGCTGAGGAGGAGACTGGGATGTCATGTAGGTGGTACTGGACAGAAATGGTGAGTGGGGAGGATATGGAAATGTACACTTGTGCAGGAGAAAAATGAATCAAGGAGAACAGTTTGTTTCATCCTCACATATTTGTGCGTAATTTTTAAATAATCATTTGCTAGTTATAATATGTAAGCAATGGAATCTTTGATTGGAACTGAAAACATTGACTAGCACCTTTCCAAAATTTACATATCATGACCATCAATTCAGTTCATACCGTTTCACTAGACTTACCAGGAACACCAACTATAGCAAGGATAGGATAGTAACCAGCTTGAATAACCAAGAGGACATCTTCAATCCGCGATGCTAATGATATCCAAGGCTGGGAAAGCCAGAAAAGACCCGAGGATAAACTCCTGTCCATTGTTGGAAATTTCCATTTGAATGTTCTCAGATCTTGATCCATTGTTGAAACACTCAAGTGTACTCTTCTCAGATTCTGATCTCTCCTCCCTCTCTCTCCTTGAAGCTGCTGATCCCTGTTACTGGTGTGGATGATGCTCCCGCTCATACTATGGGATTACACATTGAACACATTCCTTTATTGATAAAAGACTGAAACTCTCTGGGGACCCATAAGATCCATGGAGACTCGCATAATCACAATCGCTGAACAAACAGCTCCAGTTTACCCCTCTCAATGTGATACTCTTTTACTAAAATTCAAAATAACTTTGAACACATGCATTCTGGATGTGAGATGTGAGTGTGACTGAAGGAAGGAATGTTGGAGATGACATATTATTTGTGTGTAATCATTCAGTTTGCCTTGGATACAGAGGTAATTCCAGAGATTTACCTGAACATAAACATACTTCTCTGCTCGTAAATGGAGAAATAAATCCGATAATTACTGATCAGTCATTGCAAAATCAGTAAAACATTGAGGGAACATCTTCCATCCTTGATCTAATGGCAACATGTGCCTAAGACAACGTGGGTTTGTAACAATCAAACAGCGTGCATATGTTAGCAGAGAATTGCACATGGCAAGTACAATTCAGATTGTTATTCCAGTATCAGAGAGGGCAAGCGTGAGTGTTGATGTTATCCATGTTAAGGAACTGTGATGAAGTTTCATTTACTGACTTCAATTACATTGTGATTATGACATTGGGGAAAAGACAGAAGATGGAGAGGACTGGGGGACATGGCTGTTCAAACTGGGAAGAGGTATATTGCTGTTCCCTAGTTATCAGTATAGGAACGTTACACTTTATATATCATATTAAGAACAGATTCAAGGATAAATCAATAATGAGAAATGAGCAGAGACAATATTAATGAAATGTATTTATGCAATGCAAAATACAGGGACAAAATGATTTTCTATACAGACCAAAATATGCAAAGTATAAAGAGATAAGATTGTTACAATATGCTCCTGATATTGAGTTATATAAATATAAATGTGGATGTGAAAACTGTGACAGTGATGTGCAAACTTTATCAATCATTATTTGATCCACAGCGGAGATGCTGATTTCCTTTCTGTCAGTGATCCCCCACTATGAGATTCTCTGGCCCAGTCTCTCACACAGTACCTGGAGGTGGGGTGGGAGTGTTGGGTGGGGTTATCATTTCCTGCTGCTCGTGGCACAGTTTATTTTAAAAATCCACCCCCGCCATATAACTTATCTACGGTCTTTTGGGTTCTGTTTAGCTGTCAGTAACATAGCTCTGTGATATTATTGGAAAAAAATAATCTGGGATGACAGCCATTATCGGCAGAGTGGTCACCGGGTATGAGGCCCAGACAAATGGATTGCAGTTCAGGGGAATTTCTAAATAAAACTTCCAACTTCTGTCTGTCCGTATTTATCTACCCTCATGCTGCCTTCTGATCTATCTGACTTCACTCTCATCTAAAACCTCTTCCTCTCCCTCTCAGTCAGTCCCTCCCCTTTCTATCCTCTCTCAGTGTATCTCCATTCATTTTCTGTTCCTCTGTTTATTTCTCTCTCACGCCATCTACCTCCACACGTTCTCTCTATCTCCAGTTGTGCTGTTGAAGAGCTTGTGACCCCACAATGCGTTGACTGACCTCCATCGGTTCTCTGATCCACAATAAATACTTTAGATGCATGGTCAGATAAGCTTGTGCGTTGACAGGTACAGTGCACAATCGCCCATTATCTCTTCCTGTTCTTCTCTGATGTACAGCTGCCTTGAAATGTCTGTGCAAACAAAATAGACTGAATGAAATTCGAACTGTCCAGAAGACGTTCATGACGGTGTATTTCAATTAGGATTTAATGAAGGATGAGATTCTAGAAAAAACCTAAGCAATGAAAGAAAAACAGGGCAACTCAAGAAATAGCACATGAGTACAACATGTGGCACTAAGTAGGCGTTATGGTATTACCGCTAGATTATCAATCCAGAAAGTCAGCTCTTGTTCTGTGGACGCAGGTTTGAGTCCCGCCACTGCAGATGGTGGAAATTCAACTCAATGATTTTTTTTAAAGCTGGAATTAAGAATCTACTGATGAGAATGAAATCTTTGCGGATTGTCAGAAAAGAAAAAAAAAACATTTGGCTCACCAATATCCTCCAATGAAGTAATCTTGCATCCTCACTCCAGACACAAAGCAATGTGATGACTCTCAGTCGCCCTCTGAAACGGACTAGTGTGTCATTCACCCCAACACACACAAACGAAGTTGCATCAGGACATGATTCAAAAGGGTCACAACACACTGCAGCACACCAGAACTGCAAAAAGAGGAAGAAGAACACCTATACAAGGTATTCACCAAAAACGGATAGCCACGCAATTTCATCAACAGATGCCTAAGGGAAAGACAACGGAACGAGGACATGCTGCAACTTAAAGGACTAGCCACACTACCATACATCAGGAGCATTTCCGAACTGACAGCCAGACTGCTGCGACCACTAGGACTCATAACAGCACACAAGCCAACAGCCACTCTCAGACAACAACGCACAAGGACAAAGGACCCGATAACCAGCATGAGCAAAACCAATGTAGTGTACAAAATCCCATGCAAGGACTGCACAAAACACTACATAGGACAAACAGGAAGACAGCTAACAAATCCGCATCCATGAACACCAACTAGCCACGAAACGACACAACCGGCTATCCTTAGTAGCCACACGCACAGATGACAAACAATATGAATTCGATTGGGACAACATGACTATTATAGCGCAAGCCAAACAGAGAACAGCCAGGGAATTCCTAGAGGCATGGCACTCATCCACTGATTCTGTCAACAAATACATCGACCTGGACCCAATATACCGGCCACTGCAGCGGACAGCAACTGACAACCGGAAGGAGCAGATACAAGCCACTATAAATGCCGGAGGAAACAGCACAGAAGCGCTTCACAGGAGGCTCCCAAGCACTGAGGATGTCACCTAGAAAGGGGACGAAACGTTTGCAATAAAAACTCCCAGCTCGGCGAACAGAACCACAACAGAGAGTGAAACAATGAGACAGAACTGCTCAAGTATGTTCTGTACATAAAACTCAAACCAAATTCAAACCAGCCAAAAACCGCCTCATCAGTCTACTCTCCATCATCAATAAAGTGATGGAAGGACTCATCAACAGTGCTATCAACCAGCACCTGCTCAGCAAGAACCTGCTCAGTGACGCCCAGTTTAGGTTCCACCAGGGCCACTCAGGTCCTGACCTCATCACAGTCTTTGTTCAAACATCAAAAAAGGAACTGAATTCCAGCACTTGAAAATCAAGGCTGTTTTCTTTCAAACGTGGCATCAAGTAACCCAAGCAAAAAGGATATATCGAGCAAGTACTTCATACTTGCAGTTATACCTGACAGATAGAAAAACGATAATTGTTGTTGGAGGTCAGTCATCACACTTCCAGAATATCTCTGCAGTGGTCCCTCAGGATAATGTGGACGGAGGTTTGCTCCATGAGCTGGAATGGTCATTTTCAGCTGTTTCGTCACCATACTAGGTAATATCTTCAGTTGCCCTCCGGATGAAATCGAGGTCTAAACATCTTCTGTTGCTTCATCAATGTCCTTCTCTCCATCATAATGTCAGAAGTGGGTATATTCGACGATGACTGCTCAATATTCAGCACCATTCGCAAATGCTCAGTTATGGAAGCAGTCCATGCCTAAAGGCAACAGGATCTGGACAATATCCACGCTTGGGCTAATAAGTGACAAGTAACACTCGCACTACACAACTGCCAGACAATGACTATCACCAATAAGAAACAATATAACCACGTGGCATTCAGCAGCGTGTTTTTCACGAAAATCCTCTCCCCACCACCCTATCAATATACTTCGGGTTACCATTGACCAGAAACTCAACTCGACTCGCCACATAAACATAAGAGCAGATCAAAGGCTAGGAATACTGCGCGTTTAACTCACCTCTTGTCTTCCCAAAGCATGCTCACCATCTACAAGACGCAAGTGTGGAGTGAGATGAAATACTCCCCTATTGTCTGAATGAGTGCAACCACAACGACACTGAAAAAGCTTGACACCATCCAGGACAAAACAGCCCAATTGATTGGCACCACATCCACAAGCATTCACTCCATTCAGCACCAACGCTCAGTAGCAGCAGTATGTACTATCTACAAGACAGCACCTTCCAATCCTACGATCACTTCCATCTTGAGTGACACTGGCAGCAGGCTTTGGCGAACACCACCACCTTCAAACTCCCCTCCAAACCAGTCAACATCCTGTGTTGGAAATACATCACCATTCTTTCACTGTTTCTGGGTCAAAACCTTAGAATTCCCTCCCTCGTAGGATTGTAGATCAACGCACAGCAGGTGGACTGCAGCGGTACAAGAAGGCAACTCAGCATCACCTTCTCAAGAGGGCAACTAGGGATGGAAAAGAAATGGTGGGCCCATCCAGCGATTCCCATAACCAAAAAATAAGTTTAAAAAGTTCCAAGTTGAACACCTCGATGAGACAGGTTACCTGATTTGAACATGAACAGGAAAGCAGTGTTTCTGATACTGAACATTTTCGACCTTTCTGTTATTAGAAAGGTGTTCAGTGTTCCATTGCATATTGTTACTGAGTGCTGTGATAAATTGCATCTGTTTTATTAAATGCAATATTAGTATAACTGGATCGATCCTTCAAAAATACCAGACTGAAAATGACAATCATCGTCGAGACAATGTACTCCCGCCAGATGAGACTCACAGATAGCAGCTTATATTCAACATATTACTGCGCTACTGCTTAACACTGAATAATCTCACCGCCCATATTACAGGGGTTACCATTGACCAGAAGGTGAAGTCAAATCAAAATACAGATACAACGGTTACAAGAGCAGGTCTGAGATTTACAATTCTGGACTGAATAATAGACTGCATGACAATACAGGCATGCTATATAGCAATAGATATAGGCCATTCAGCCTATCTTTTCACTCTGAAACTATCTCATTTTCTCATAGTCTCTAAGACTTGTGAAAATATCTTCTATATGCTAACTGAATCAATCTTTGCAGTAATCGCTCAGTTTCAATCTTTTGCGCACCCATTCTTCTAAATTCCATTGAGTGCAGACATAGAGCCCTCAACTGCCGCTCATATGACAAGCCATCATTCCCAGGATAGATCATGTCCAACAGCTTCCCAGAACAGCTCACAATAATCCAAATATTTTCTCACCATAGCCCATTATATTATCATCAGTATGTCTCCGCTCTTGTACTCTCACTCTCTTGAAATGAACGTTAATATTGCATTTGCTTTGCTAACTGCCAAATGAACCTGCATATCAACCATAAGAGAGGACAAGGATTCCAAACTCATTTTGTGCTTCAGATTTCATGAAGCGTTTTAGAACATAATTTCTGCCTGTATTCCACCTACTGTTCCCATATTGCGTTCCATCAGCCATGTGTTTTTTCCAGTGTCCTAAACTGTCCAAGTCTTTCTGCAGCCTCCCCACTTCCTCAATATCACCTGTCCATCCAACCATCATTGTATCCTCTGCAAACCTAGCAAAACTGCCGTCAGGCCTGATGGTTCACGTAAATGGCACTTCCTGACTACCTCACGACTGTCCACCATTGAAAGGACACAACACTCAAGATGCTTGACTCCA
This sequence comes from Hemiscyllium ocellatum, assembly GCF_020745735.1. Lineage (NCBI taxonomy): Eukaryota > Metazoa > Chordata > Chondrichthyes > Orectolobiformes > Hemiscylliidae > Hemiscyllium > Hemiscyllium ocellatum. The sequence goes on from NW_026867841.1 coordinate 254,710, forward strand.
TTTAGGTTTAAGCAGTGGCTTGACTGGAATTACACCTACAAAGTATTCACTCCTTGCACCACTGGCACTGACACCCTGCACACCATATTATTATGAATTTACCTCATTATGGTGACACAGAACTTGATGGCGCACGATCCCAGTCTATTAATGGCAAACTGTTTCAATGCTGACAGTGTGGTGCTCACACCGACCAATGTCATTGTGTGTTGATGACGACAGAGGGAGGTGTGGGGAGGGAATGTCGATTATGAATGACTGTGTGACTGTCACTGAGGACTGACACCGGCCACGAAAGCCCCAGATGTACCTGTGTCGGTTGTCACTGCTGCAGGCATGGTCAATCTTTCGGTGAGTCAAATCAAGTCCGGTCTCCCAGCCTGACCTGCTGCACTATAATATTTGATGACTGATGCACCGGGACAGTACACTCTCAATGGCGCATCTGTAGATGGAGCGCATGCTGAATTTCCTGAACCACCTGAGGAAGGAGAGTCATTGTTGATCCTTCCCGGCCGTCGTACCTATGTGAGATGTTCAGAACAGGTTGTCAGTTATCATCAGTCCGAGCCCATCTCGCATCACTGCAACATCTAAACAACAAGGACACCTAGACCAGACTCCTGCTCATTGACTAAAGATCCACCATCAAAATCATCATCACTTTCAGATTAATCACAAAACTCCACGACCTTGGTCTCGGTTCGACTCTCTGCAACCGGATCCTCAGGTTTCTGACCTACAGACCGCAATCATGAAGATCGGTAAAATCAACTCCTCCACAATAACACTCAACACTCAAGCTGCTGAAGGATGTGTTCTCAACATCCGACAATACTCCCTGTACACCCACGGCTGTACCGTCAACACCTTACTGTACTCCCTGCACACCCACAGATGTGCCCTCAGCCCTTTGCTGTACTCCCTGTCCACCCACGGCTGTACCTGCAGCCCCTTACTATACTCCCTGTACACACACAGATGAGCCCTCAGCCCCCCATTGTCCTTCATGCACACCCAGGTCTGTACCCTTAGCCCCCTACTGTACTCCAGGTACACCCACAGTTGAGTCCTCAGCCCCCCACTGTCCTCCCTGTATTACCACGGCTGTACCCTGAGCCCGCTACTGTCCTCCTTGTACATCCTCCTTGTGTCCTCAGCCAACTACTGTACTCCCTGTACACCCACGATTGTTTCCGCACCCCCCTACTGTTCTCCCTGTACTCCCACGGTTGTGTCCTTAGCCCCCTACTATACTCCATGTACACCCAAAGGCTGTGTGCTCAGCCCCTACGTACTCCCTGTAGAGCCACGGCTGCGAATTCAAATTCCAAACAACGCTAACTACAAGTTCGCTGATGACATCGCTGTAGCAGTACGGATATCAAACAACAACGAATCAGAATGTAGAGAGGAGATAGAGAGCTTGGTGGCATGGTGTATTGATAATGACCTCTCTGTCTAATCCGGCAAACATAAAGGATTGATTATTGACTTGAGGAAGAAAGGAGGGGAACACATCTAATCTATATCAACCATTTGAGGGAGTGCACATCATCAAGTTCCTGATGATAACTGACAACCTGTCCTGAACATTTCACATAGGTACGACGGTCGAGAAGGATCAACAATGCCTTTCTTTCCTCAGGTGGTTCAGGAAATTCAGCATGCGCTGCATCTACAGATGCGCCATTGAGAGTGTACTGTTCCAGTGCATAACAGCCTGGTACGGCAACTGCTCTACTCAGGACAATGAAAGACGACAGAATGTTGTTTGCACAGTTCTAACCAACACGGACTCTAACATCACAACCAATGATTCTATTTACATGGCTCGTGGCCGCAGAAAGGCTGCCAACTCTACCCCAGATTACTGAGGAAAGGGAGACAGGAAATAACTGGGGCATTAACAGATATCTTTGTAGCATCCTTGAACACAGCTGAGGTCCTGGAAGACTGGACAATTGTTAATCCCCTTGTTTAAGAAAGGTAGTAGGGATAATCCAGTCAATTATAGACCGGTGAGACTGATGTCAGGGATAGGGAACCTGCTCGAGAAGATACTTAGGGATAGGATCTACTCTCATTTGAATTAAAATGGTCTTATCAGTGATAGGCAACATGCTTTTTTTGCAGGGAAGGTCATGTCTTACCAACTCAATAGAATTCTTTGAGGGGGTGACAAAGTTGATTGATGAGAGCGAGACTGTAGATGCCATGGACATGGACTTCAGGAAGGCGTTTGGTATATTTCCCCATGGTCGGGATATAGCGAAAGTGAAGTCACATGGTGCACTAGATACCTGGATAAATAACTGGCTGGGCAACAGGAGGCAGAGAATAGTAGGGGGAGTGAGTTTCTCAAAATGGAGAACTGTGACCAGTGGTTTCATTCAAGATGTTTCTGGAAAGATACGTGAATGGGCAGAGAACAAAGGGACACAGATCCTTAGAAAACAGGCGATAGGTTTAGATAGAGGATTTGGATCAGCACAGGCTTGGACCACCGAATGGCCCGTTTCTGTGCTGGAATGTTCTTTGTTCTAATGTTCTCAAAGACCCATCAGACCCCAGTAATGGTCTCCTCCAACCTCTTCTATCAGGCTAAAAAGTACAGAAGCTTGAAAACACAGAGCAGCTGGTTCAGGAACAGCTTCTTCCTGCCTGTTATTAGACTGATGAATGTACTCTCTCGTCTCAGATTATGCTGAACTTTTTCATGCTGATCTCGCCTCGCACACACCCTGTGCAGCGTAACTTGCATGCCTCACAGACATGTTTTACAGTCGTTGTTCTTTCCATCCTTGCTTACTATGATTTGCCTCTATATCTTGGCACAGGTGAAAATAAATCCTCACCTCCCTCCCCCAGCTCCTCCCAGTGCTCACTCCGAGCTCTCTCTGGACCTCACCTCCAGCACCACCTATTCTCCATCACCAGCTCACTGTGACCCCATCCCCAGCTCTCTGTGTGCTTTGTATCTCACTATTTCTCTCACACTGTCTGTTTCCCTGTGTTTTCCTTTTCTCTGTCTTCTGTTCCTTTCCCTGAACTTACTATCTCCCTTTCTCCCTGTCCATGTGACTGTGTTTCTTGTTTTGTTTCCTTTCTCTGTTTTACTGACTGTCCATCTATTTGCCTCGCTATGTTTTCTCTCTCTCCTTATACGTGTCTGTCTCTTTCTCCCTCGTTGTGATGGTGATGGCTTCTGTATTTTTTGAAGAATGTGATGGCACTTTGGTTGGATGTTGGCAATAAAATAAAGTCAATTGGTTAAACTTCAATTGTTGCCAAAGTAGCAATCACAACTTGGATATCCATTTAACAGCCAATTGTTACATCTAAATATTTTGGAACTGCCTTCTCCCACTGCTCTGCATACTGGCAACTGAAAACATTCTATTCACGTGCATAATAGTGTGACGGTAACTGGTCTTCCCAGGACCATAAGAAACTACAGACGGTTGTGTGCACAGCCCAGACTTTCATGGAAGACAACTTTCCGTCCGTTTATACTTCTCATTGTCAGCAAAAAGTTGGCAACATCAAATGTCTCTCCCAAACCGGTAATGATCTCCTACAACCTCCTCCAAAAGGGAGGGGATGCAGAGGCTTGAAAACATGGACCAGCATGCTCAGGAACACCTTCTCCCCAACCGTAATTAAATGGCGAATTGACATCTCTAACTTTTCAAGTAATCAATGTGCTTTAAACATGATCTTGGACATATACAGGTTTCCCTCGGTATCTGAAAGTAGAGTGTTCCTACAAAGCCTTTCATAAGCTGATATGGCGTAAAGAGATGTAGCACTAATTTATCTGGGAAAAATTACCTTTCTTGGTAAAAGTGAAAATCTTCTTCGGATTTCTTTTGGTTCGTGAAAACAGGACTTAATGGAGGTTTTTCGGATAGGAAAGTGGCGAAAAGTGAATTTTTGAAAAGCGGGCGATACATGTACTGGCATGGGCATGATATTCAGGAAGATGGGAAAAGGTAAAAATAAATGAGGTGAATCTCACATTTTATTTCCATCCCAGTTGATCATCATTCCCTTTGTTTGCTCTTTTCCTTCTATCTCTTTATCTATCGATTTAACTCACTCCTCCTCCCCTTCAAAGCAGACTTCCCTATCACCAGCATTATTCACAATATTTTCCAACTGTTTTCAGTTCAGCACTTTCTGTTCTTTTATTTGCATTTTTAATGCATCTTTCTTTGCTTGGTTAACCTTCAAAGTTGTTATTCCATGGGAAGTCGGCATCTCTGCCAAGGGTAGCATTTGCTAATAATCACTAATTGCTTTGACTGTGAGGCCATTGTCCTAATCATGAAGTAACGTCCGAGACAAGAACAATTTTGTGAGTGAAATACTTGTAACTGGAAAAGTGGCCAGAAGAGAGCTTGAAACATAAAGTCTGAATTTTACGAACGCGCAGAGCGATGGAGATTGGGGATATTATGAGCTGGTAGGGACAGGTTTGGTGACAGAGAGAACACGAGACATAAATCAGTTCAGGGCAAAAAGGGATACCGAGGTTGAGCACAGTTTTGTTCTCAGATATTTGTAAAGGGAGTGGTCTGCAATTCAGATGAATGGAAACTGAAACTGAAATTGAAGATAAAAGTTTATTTCATTGACAAATATAGATAACCGAAATTGCAATGAAGTTCAAAATTGTTTATGGGATTAATGAACGGACAGAAGTAGAGAACACCAGCAATGGCGAGGATAGGTTATGATTTGGAGATGCCGGTGTTGGACTGGGGTGTACAAAGTTAAAAATCGCACAACACCAGGTTGTAGTTCAACCGGCTTATTGGAGGCACACTAGCTTTGGAGCGTCGCTCCTCCACCATAGGTTAGTAACATACCATCCACACCGCCCAAAATAATAATCAGCACCACGAATATCCAATATGGTAGAAATTCCCAGTAGAGGGAAATGTTGAAGAGACCCAAGGAAAACCTCCTCTCCATTGGTGTAATTATCGAGTCCATTATTCTCAGATTCTGATGTGTCCTCTCCACATCTGTGCAGCTGCTGATCTCTGTTATTGTTGGAAATGATGCATCTGCTCCTACACTAGGATAGCGCACTGAGTGAAGCCCCTCACCAATAGGAGAGGGAAACCCTCTATTGACACAGTTACAATGCATGGAGACTGACATCAATGACAGTCACTGAGCAAACAGTCCCAGCTTTCAATACATCACATTCAGTTCACAATATAACTGGACTGGACTGGATGCTGACATCGCTGGCTATTGGTCATGGTGCAGGGGGAGAATAGAGGAGGTATCTGAGAGTGGGCGTTCAACCACTGCAATGTCGAAATCAATTCACCAGACTATAGCAGCACGACCCTTGTCAGCACAGGCTGAATAACACAGTCAGGGTTGGCTCTAAACACATGGAGTGGAGGCTGTTCGGACAGCGACAGGTTGGATTTGGTGAAGGGAGTGCAGAGAAATGAAGACAACCAATGTCATGTTGATATTTCGCAATGAACCGAGGCGTCCAAGTGGAGGGAGAGTGTTGCATCTGGGTAACGGGGTATATGGGGCAGGGAGAGGAATCTTGCCGACAGAAATGGGCACTGAGGCGATGAGAGTGGAAGATCTCAACTAAAAGTCATGTCTAAAATTCATTAAAGTGGGGGCACAGAGAGGTAAAGTTCAGACATTTGATTAGTACAGAACGTTCCGCATCAGAGAGTGAAAGTTCAGCAGGGATGGTGAATAAACGGCACGAGATGGAATTGGAGGAGGGGATGGAGTCAGAGGCAGGGTATAGGAGGGCAGGAAGGTTCCAGAGAGTCAAGGGCATCTCCACGTTGTTGCAAATTGTGTGCCCAGTCCATCTGGTCAGCACAGCGAATGAGCCAGTGAATAAATTAGAATTGTGGAGTGGTGCAGCCTTGAGTTAATGTGATGCGATACTGCTGGGCAGAGAAACTGTTGAACTCAGTGGCACTGAAATCACTCGCTCAGTCCTCAGAAAGTAACTGATTGAAAATAATTGGAAAGGTAATCTTATTGTAACGTCCTGATTTCACTGAAGTGACACTCAAGTCGCAAGATCTTACTTTTCGGAGACTTTAGACCAACCTGTGAAAATATCATATGTTTTGATGTTTTTATAAAGACAAATTTATCCATGGTTTTGGAAGGCACTAGCAAGGGCAGAGTTTATTTGTCATTCCCAATAGCTCTGGGGAAAGTGTCATTCTTCAATGAGGAAATTACCAGCGCAGAATTTCCTGCGATTCCCATTTAACACAGTTTTCTCAGGATCCCTGATGTCACATGAGTCAAATACTTCTTTGATGCAACGTAAATTACTCTGACCTCACCTCAATTGACATTGGAAAATCAGTGAAATGAATAAAGAACAAAAGGCCAGTACACAGCTTGTTTGAACAATGTGCTCACTCTACTCACAATGTTAAGGGAAAACTGATGCATGGATTTCTGATTCTGAAGAGAGGTTTGTATATTTGTGATGGGGCTGTTTGGTTAAGTGATGTGACAGAGACAGAAAGACACTCCACTCTGTACCATGACGAACAAAACCACCCTGTTCACGGTGCATCAGACAATGACAGAAATGCACTATTGTCTGTTCCTATTGGACATTGATCATCTCAGTCTCATCACTGACTGATGACAAATAGCAGCAGAGAAGCCAGCAGCTCCCATCATCCCTGTTGGAAAGCAAAAACTGGAAGGGATGGCCAGAGAAAGTGGGAGTAACTGGGCAATTGGTGTAACTTACAGTGGGAGTGGCAGAAGAAGAGTGCAAAGGGAGATCATCAGTGGAAGATTATGTAGCAGCAGAAGGGGCAGTGCAAAGCAAGTGTAAGAAAAGAGTAGGATGGAGGAGGAAGAATGGCAGATGAAGTTTTAGTGACAGTGAAAAGCTTGTTTTTGAGGAATTGAGATTGGATGAGAAAACATCACTGTTCAAGAAAATCGGGATCTGGATTCCATTCAAAATTAAGAAAGGATTTTTTGTACTTTTTCTTCTACCACTTGATTCTTGTTCAGGTTGTACATGTACTGTATATTTCTATATCTTAATCAAGAGCAGACGACATGTCTTTTTCTCTCCTACTGTGGTGTTTCAACATTTTTGATTTTTTTACAGTATGTATTTGCTTCAAATTCAAGGTGGATATGAGAATATGATTTGATCCTCTCCAGTTTGCCCCTAACATAGAACTTAATTGAACATTTATCCTCATCACACTCGCTGATTTAAACAAACAATGAATGAGTCCATGTCCATCCTGCAGATGAAAAATTTCTTCAGCTTTGGCTATTGCAGGGAATGTTACAAAGAACAGTGCCACGGAAAATGCTAATGTTCCAGCGCAAGATGCCAAACCGTAGCTTATCCAGAATTATCCGAAATCCGGTTTAGAAATAAAACATGCAAAGAGACAGAGTGTAAAAGGTGGATTCACCTCTGTGTCGAAAATACGATTTCTGGCTCCCTCATAAAATATATTAACTACATCACTCATAAATTCACTAAAATAGGAAAAGCAAGGGACTGGAATTGTCAAAACATACTCTCAATAACATCTGGAGAACAGGAAGGAAATCACAGTTTGTTTGTGATATTCAGGAATGACAATCGTGAGAATGTGGAAGGTGGGGAGCAGTGGAATGATGACCAATGTTGTGGATGACATAAAAATGAGCTGGGTGGATCAGAGTCAGGAGGAAAATGTTAGGCTACAGAAGGATAGAAACAGATTATTCAGATAGCCAGATCAACGGCCAATGAAATTTAGCTCCGATAAATTGGGAAGATGCAAGTCAGAAGTAACAAGACAGGTGAGTACTCAAAAGTGAGTATGAAAGAGAGGGGGTAAATTTGTTCGTTATTTCTTTGCCGCAGGGAAGGTTGAGGAGGGAACCTGGTACAGATGTACAAGAGCATAAGGGGTATGGAGAGGATGAACTGACAGCAGCTGTGTTCCTTAGTCAAATGATCAAAAACAAAGGGACACACATTTAAAGTGAAAGGCAGGGGATTTAGAGAGGATTTGTGGAATGTGTTTCGAACTGAGAGGGTAGTATGAATCTGGAATGCATTGTCTAGGAGGGTGGTTGAGTCAGTTAACCTCACAAACGTTTAAAAATCCTTTGGATATGCACTTGATGGCACAGACGTGATAGGCCTGTTTTTCATTGCATTATTGTGTGCAGTGGCAGCCATGGACACTCTGATATATTCTGAAACAATAAACAATGGCAGTTGCTGCTTTGTTCCTTTGACTGCACTCAGTCAGTGGCTACATCACAAAACAGCATCATCTCATGGAGCTTCAGCACTTACTCAACCAAAGGCAACCCAGCCATCTCTGGGAATATCCAGGGTAATTCACAGTGTAAGCATTGTCCCCCAATAGCACTGATATTATTCTAGCTGTTTGCCACCATTATTATAGCTACAGCCATAACATGAACACAGCTTTCCCTCCATTATAATACAGACCTCTAGCAGTAAGGATGTTATTTCTCTGAAGCATAATAAATTATTTCCCAGGTATTCACTTTGACAAACACTAAGTTTTCCTGAGTTTTGCTGCCAGTTGTTTATCACAGAATTCCCCAACTCACTCCACCTCAACCTCTTTCCCCTTTAATATTTTCTTGTTCACTGTCTTCCTGATCTCACACACCTCAATCCCTCACATCCCCCACCCTCTCTATCCTTATTTATTAATCCCTGAAGAACCTGCGCCTCATCGCGATCATTTATTCCAACTCCCAACTCACATTTTGGACTAATTTGATTCCTTCTCTCGGCATGGTCATTAGACTGGCCGTGCCTGATGTCCTGTTCATCTCTACCTTCTGCTCAGTTCCTGATCCGTTGCTTTGGTTCTCACCCTCCTGTAGATTCCAATCCATTTAACTTACACTCGTAAACTTCCCCACAACGATGTTGGTGCTCGTCCAGTTAAGATGCAACCTATCTTTTTTATACAGGTCCCACCTGTCCTGGAAGAGATCTACATGATCCAAAAATCTGAAACCATCAACCCTGAACTATATTTTTACCAACATGTTAAGCTATACTGTGTTCCTCATCCTTCCCTCTTTTCCACATGGCGCAGGAAGTAATCCAGAGATTACAGAGGATTGTTTTCTCTCTCTCTCTCTCTGTCTCTCGCTATCTCTCTCACACATACATTCTCAGACACACAGACGGACAGACACCACATTACTTTGCAGAAGAATACAAATAACCTTAAACTAATGTGAATGATAATGGGAAAGAAGGATTTAGTTAAAGGGAAGATGACAGAAATTGCGCTTCTTCTGGATGTCAGTTTGCTCGCTGAGCTGGAGAGTTCATTTTCAGATGGATCATCACTATACTAGGGAACATTATCAGTGAGCCTCTGGTGAAGTGCTGTGTTATGGCCCATTTGCTATTTATGTGTTTAGGTCTGCTTGAGTCAGTGATGTAATTTCCAGTATTGGTGATTTTATGTCTGGTTCTTTTTCTCAGAGAGTGTTAGATGGAATCAAAATCAATGTGCCTGTTGATCGATTTCTTTTGGCATGCTATGCTTCTAGAAATTCTGGATTAATGGCGCTGGAAGAGCACAGCAGTTCAGGCAGCATCCGAGGAGCAGTAAAATAGACGTTTCGGGCAAAAGCCCTTCATCAGGATTTTTTTTTCTAGGAATTCTGGTGCGTGTCTATGTTTGGCTTGTCCTAGATTGAGGTGCAGACCCAGTCAAAATGGTGTACTTCCTCATCTGTATGCAACGATGCTAGTAATAGTAGGTCATGTCATTTTTCTGGCTAGTTGTTGTTCATGTATCCAGGTGGCTAGTTTTCTGCCTGTTTTTCTGATGTAGTTCTTGCAAGGCTTATTCTTCCTGGGGGAAAACAGACAAATATGTGAACTTATTGCAGTATTCAAAAGTATGAAAAATAGTTATAGAGTAAAACAGGAATACTCTGTTTCCATTAGTTGGCATTACAGCACCAAGGAGTTCTAATTTCAAGATTGTCAGCAAAAGAGCCAGGAGTGAGATAAGGAAAAACTGCTTTATTGAGAGGGTTGTCAGGATTTGGAATGGAATGCCTGGGAGAGTCGTGGATGAAGATTAAAAAGAGAACTGGTAATGCATTTGAAAATATCAATTCAACAGGCTGCTGAGATAGGGTTGACAAATGGGAGGGGCTTGGGAGACATTCCTGGCGCTGATGCACACACAGTGGCCAATGGCCTCCTCCTGTACTTGAAAGTTTTGCACTCTATTAAGTGTCTGATGCGAATAAAAGTCAGTATCAGATTATTTCCCATTGAAAATGCTCGCAAATATCTGATTATTTAGTGCAGCATAAGCATTTAAAATACAAGTATTACAAGACCAGCTTCATTTTGTAGTCTAATTATTGCTTAGAACAGGAATATTTTATTTGTTGTATTCCAATTACTAAAACAAATCTGTCATTGCTTTGGCGCAAATCTCTTTGAAAAGGTTTGACTTTTCTCTCACACGATAATATGTTCATTTTTTTTGTTTACTGTCTACATTTCATATTAAATAACATTCTTTCAAAAAATTAAAAGTTTTCAAACTATTATTCACTAAAATTTGATAGCACAAATCATTTATTTAGGTTAATATTCACAGTCCATGTTGAATTATAGCCATTTCTAATTCGCTGGCAAATAGGTGAAGCTTGTACATTTCAGTGAGAAATTAAACTGATTGATTATGTATAAATGTATAAGAACGCTAATTCTATTTCATTGTTCAATCGCATGCTCACCCTGAACATGTAATCATTCAGAATCCAACCACTTTCAAAATGTTGGAGTGACAATGCATTGTTTTGAATCCTGACATTGTGTATGTAATTCTGAACGCCAAAACAGTTACATCCATGTTGTTTGTTCGATACAAAATAAAATGTACATTCTTTATTTCTTTGCTAGAAAATCTTGACAGGAGGTTATATTTTTGTTCCATAAAGATAGAATCAACCTAATGCTTTTCAGAGGTAATAGTACAGTCGAATAATCATAGTTGGCATCTTACTTTTGCCCAATTCACGAAACATAGCAAACATCTGATTAATATATGGGTCACCTAACAGATTGTATCTGAAGAAAACAGCAGCAAATGACAAGTCAAGAATCACGGTAATAACTGAAATTGGCGGAGCCTGCCTGGTGTAGGACACCGCACACACTATGGTGGCATTCAGGTGAATGTAACAATGAACAATATTACTGAAATTTTGGGCTAACGCCCCTCCCCAGCTTCCTGATCATACACACATCACTCCCTCACACATTCAACCATTGATAAGAATCCACAGGCTGGGTGAAACATAAAACACAGAACAGTACAGCACAGTACAGACCCTTCGACACTTGACTTCCTGCCAAACTTTTATCCTACTTGAAGATCAGACTAACTGACATACCCTTCATGTGCCTATTCAATAGTCACTGAAATATCGCCTAATGCAGCTGACTCTACTAACGCTGCTGGCAGTGCATTCCAAGCACACACCATTCCCTGTGTGAAGAACCTACCTCTGACATCTCCTCAAACCTTCTTTCAATCACCTTAAAATTATGCTCGCTCGAGATAGCCATTTCCACTCTGCGAGAAAGTCTCTGGCTACCCATTCTACCTATGTCTCTCATCATCTTATACACCTCAATCATGTCACCTCCCATTCTTCATTGCCCCCAGGAGAAAGCCCTCGCTCCCTCACCTTTTCTTTGTAAGACATGCCCTCCAGTCCAGGCAGCATCCTGGTAAATCTCCCCAGTACCCCCTCTGAAGCCTCAATGTCTTTACAGTAATGAGGCAACTAGAACTGAACACAATATTCTAAGTGTAGTCTCACCAGAGCATTTTGGCGTTGCAACATAAACTTGCGGCTCTTAAACTCAATCCCTGGCTCATGAAAACGCCATTCATCTTAATAACCTTATCAGCTTGGGTGACAACTTTGAGCATCCTATGATATGGAACACACCATCCCTATGGTCCTCCACACTGCCAATAATCCTGCCTTTAACCCTGTATTCTTCATTCAAATTCGCCCTTCCAAAATGAATTACTTCACCCTTATCCAGGTTGAACTCCACCTGTCATTTACCAGCCCAGTTCTGCATCCTGTCAATGTCCAATTACAACCTACAACAGCCCTCCACACTATCCATAACTCCAACATCTTTGTTACATCATAAAACTTACTAAAACACCCTATCACTTTATCATCCAAGTCATTTGTAAAAATCACAAAGAACAGCAGTCCCAGAACCGATTGCTGAAGAACGGCACTGCTCACCAAGCTCCAGGTTGAATACTTTCCATGTTCTACCACCAGCAGTCTTCTACAGGCCAGACAATTTTGTTACCACACAGACAGATTTCCCTATTTACTGGTATCCCATGCCTCCTTACATCCTGAATGTGCCGATTTTATGGTAACCTTGCTAAAATCCATGTACATCACATCCACTGCTCTCCCTTCATCAATGTGTTTGATCCCATCCTGAAAGAATTCACTAAGTTGTGTGAGGCATGACTTGCCCCTCAAAAAGCCATGCTGACTATCTCTAATCAAACTATGCTTTTCCAAGTAGTCATAAATTCTGTTTCTCAGAATCCTTTCCAATACTTTGCCCAATACAGAAGTAAGACTGACTGGCCTGTATTTCGCAGGATTATCCCTATTGACTTTCCTGAACAAGGGAATAACTTTTGCCACCATCCGATCATCATGCAGTACTTCAGTGGACAGTGGGGACACAAAGGCGCAGCAATCTCTTCCCTCAATTCCTCTGGTAACCTCGGGTGCTTCCTGTCTGGTCCAGGGGACTTATCTATCCTTATGTTTGTACTTCAATCAGTCTGTACGTCACCTCACTTTATCTACTCCCAGTTCAACCAACTGATTGACTGCTTTCCATTTCAGGGCTATATACAGTGCTGCCCTCCTGAGCAAGTACAATTCCAAATATTCCATGAATCATGGAATGGAAAAAAATGTGAACACACCAATGCCGTCCTGATGAAAGGCTTATGCCCAAAGCTTTCATTCCCCTGCTCCTCGGATGCTGCTTGACTCGCTGTGCTTTACCAGAACCACACTTTTGGTCTCTGATCTGCAGCATCTGCAGTCCTCACTTTCTCCATTACTGAGGGCTAATCCTGCTGCACACTGAGCAGGGAATTAATCAGCAGGAATTCATTGTATTTGAAGCTGACTGTTCAGTTCTGGACGTGGCATTTGATTAACATATCAATTAAATAAGAAATTACAACTCAACAATTATTGATTCAGTGCCAGAGTTACATTTTTAGTTCATTGAAAGGCAGCGTGATAACAAACAGTAAATGACTGAACAACTCCGAGGGACAGAGTATTCCAGATGCTATATTCCAGGCTGGATCTCCTTTACTATAATACTGGGAATATTATCGGACCGACAGATGTGATAAGGGAACGAGGTGACATGGGGGAGTGGACATTTTTGCCATCACGTAGGTGTGTTTGAGGGAGGTCAGGGCTGACAATTCAATATTCTGTAATACAAGAACTATAGGCAGCAGAGGAGAGGATAAAAGAGAAGGTGGTGTTGCCTTATTAATTATGGAGTCAACGATTGCAGTAAGGAAGGATGATATCTTGGAAGGATATTCAAATGACGGTTTGTGGGTTGAGGTTAGGATCAAAACGATGACTACTGGGGGTATATTATAGACCTCCAGATAAAAGAAAATACAGGAGCAGGTATATAACCAATTCACTGAGTTGTGCAAATACAATAATAGGATCATTACATTCAGGTATTTCAATTATAGACATTGATTAGGGCAGTGCTAATTATTTTTAAGAGGACAAAGATGCCTTGACATTTATTCCAGAGAGCTCCTTATATCAACATGGAGCAGATACAACAATGAGTAGGGCTGTGCCGAGCCTCACTGTGGGGAATTAAGCCAGTCAGGTGTTTCAGGCAGGATTGGGAGAACATTGCAGGACCAGTGACCGTGACTCAAGCATTTTTAGCTTATTAAGGAAAAGACCAAAAGAGAAAAAGGTTTGAAAAATAAAAATAATTTGGATGATGGAGGCAGATCTTACCAAGAGAAAGACAGGATCTGGCCACGGTACAGTTACTTCTGGGTGAAATTGTAGCAGAACTGCGCGGGGGTGGTGGGGATCACATGCTCAAAATGGAATTGATGAGAGTGTCACCGCAACATGTTACAACAAAGATGAAACTGAGGAAAACAAGCCCAGAGAGCCTGGAATATCTACAAATGTTCAGAACAGAATTAAAAATGAAAGAGAAGCTTAAAGCAGGCATAAAGTGAGGAGGTCAATGGAGGTCCCATAAGAGTAGAGAACGTGAAGTTCTAAACTCAAGAAAGTAAGTTCTAGAGCAAAACGCGGCGTGATAAAAATATTAGTGGTCAATATTTTGAAGAATTCAAAGACATTTTATCAGTTTATTAAGGGTAAGAGGGTAACAAGAGAAAGAATAGGGAGTATTAGGGACCGAGGAGGCAAACTGTGCATCGAGCCTGAGAATATGTCAAACACGTACTAAATATTGGTCTTCACTTTGGAGAAGCAGTTCCTGGACAGAAGCTGAGGAAGAATTGGAAGTTGATGCAGGATAAAAAGTGGGCAAATCTCTAGATCTGGATGAACTGTATCTTAGACATTTGTGGAAGATGAGAGAGTAGGTTCCAGGCTCTTAAATTTTGTGTTGTATTTTGTTTTGCCTCTGGCCACAAAGGTGGTGTGATCGAACAAGACAACATCTAATGTAGGTTCAACTTCTACACAGAGTGCTAGAAAAAAAGCCATGGGATTAAAGACCACCAAGTTTCACATCAGGGAAAGGGAAACAATTGTAGAAAATTGTGAAGGCTGTTGAGGAATGATCACCAAATATCTTCAAGGCTGAGATGGACAGATTTTTAAACAAGGGTTACAGGGAAAACGCAGAAAAATGGAATGGAATGTTATCAGAATAATTGAAAGTAAAAGCAGAGTCAGCGAGTGGATGGGTATACTGTCACTCGTATGTCTAATGGTAAACCTTTTCTAATACCCTGTATTCACTGGAACATCCGGAGTGATACACAGTTTCGAATACAATCAACAATAAGGAATACAATACAATAAGGAATTCATAAGGGCAGTGCTAGTAGACAGAAAAGACCAGAGGACTGCGACAACGCGGATGAGCTGTCAGGGTGAAGGTTTGCATCAGCGCAGTCACCACTACAAGGAGGAAGACCTCAGCAAGACACCACCCAAGTCCAAGCATGGGCCTGGTGCTTAGGAGTGCTTAAGGCCCAAACAACACATCACTGTCGTATCTCCCTCCTGATCTAACCAAAACTAAATGTGGAGTGTTCTATTGACGTACTGTTAGTGGCAGATTAGGCAGTAATGCTTTGGTTCCAGAGACATTGGTGAGCAGCAGTTCAGCAAAAGTTAAAGTTAAGCTCAGGTAAACTCTTTTTAACACTAGTCTGACAGCAGTAGAGATGGCAGTTAGGGAAGTTGCATGTTCTTCCTGCGGTTTGTGGGAGCTCAGGGAGATGTCCACTGTCCCTGATGACTACATGTGTGGGCAGTGCACCCTGCTGCAGCTTCTGGGAGACCATGTTCAGGAGTTGGATCTGGCTGCATTCCGGATCATCCGAGATACTGAGCACATCATAGATAAAAGCTTTAGTGAGGTGATCACACTCAAGTCCCTCCCTTAGCCATGTTTCGGTAAGGACTATAATATCCCAGTCTCATGTAAAGATCCACGCCCTGAGTTCATCTGCCTTACCTGTCAGCCCTGTTGCATTTAATTAAAAGCAAGTTAATCCAACAGGCATTCCTTGCTTCCTGTCATGTTCCAGGCAGAGAGTAGTTGGGCGACCACCAGGAATGGCAAAGGGAGTAGGCAGGAAGTGCAGGAATCCCCTGTGGCCATTCCTCTCGAAACCAAGTATCCCATTCTGCATACTGGTTTTTTGTATGTTGGGAGATGGGCGATAGGTGTCAGGGAATGACTGTTCAGGGGAAAGCAGCAGTAGCCAAGATGGTTGCACCTGATCTGGGGAGCAGCAGGAAAGAATAAAGGTAAACAGGGTCTTAGAGAGAGGAGATTTGATTGTTAGGGGGATAGATTGGAGATTCTGTGACCTCAAACGGGAAACTAGGATGGTGTGTTGCCTCTCAGGTTTCAGGGTCCAGGATGCTTCTGAGTGGCTGCTGAAAGTTCTCAAGGGGGAGGGTGAGCAGCCAGAAGTCATTGTGCACAATGGTACAAATGACACGGTTGGATATTGGAATGTGTTTGTGTAGAATGATTAACTGAGAACTCGGAGAAAAGTTAAAACCAGGACCTCGATGGTGATAATCTCCAGATTACTTCCAGTGTCATGAGCTAGTGAAGCTAAGAATAGGAGGATATCAAGATAAATATATGACTAAAGAATTGGTGCACTGAGCGGGATTCATATTTTTAGACCATTGGGAGCTTTTGTGTGACAAAGTTGACCTGTTCAGGAGGGACTGGTGGCACATGCACTCGAGGGGGGATCAATACCTTCGCAGCCAGTTTTGCTAGTGCAAAAGAGGAGTATTTAAACTAGATTGGCAGGAGGTGATATCCTCAAGAGCAAGGATGCAAGTGAGAGGCAGGAAGGAGATACGTTGAGAAGACATATCAGGCTGGAACACGATAGAGAACAAGAAATGCCCATGGATTAAATTGTGTTTATTTCAGTGCAAAAGGGCTGACAGTTAAGGCTGATGAATTCAGGGTGTGGATAGGCTATCGGCGCTCGATAGTCTAGCTATTACAGAAACATGGCTGAGGGATGGATAGGACTGACAGCTTAATGTACCCGAGTTAAATGCATTAGGAGGGACAGAGATCGTGGAACGAGAGGAGGAGAGTTGCATTTCTGAATAAAAGATGTATTGCAGCAGTGATCAGAGATAAAATAACTGATGGATCATCCAATGAGGCTTTGTGGGTGAAACTAAGAAATAGGAAGTGGATGGTAACATTATTGGGGTTGTACTACAGGCCCACAAATTGTAAACAGAAATTGCAGGAACAAAAATATGAAGAGAGATTGCGGAGACTTTCAGGAACATTTGGGTTGTCATAATAGAGGCTTTAATTTTTTTTATAACACAGAATTGCAGTGCCAGAGCATTAAGGGATTTGATGGGCTGGAATCAATTAAGTGCGTCAGGCAAGTTTCCTCAAACAGAATGTAGAGGGTCCTAATCGGAAAAGGAGTAAAATTTGTCCTACTCTTAAGAAATAGGTCAGGACAGTTGAGTGGGGTGACAGTAGATGTCCACTTTGGGACCAGTGACCATAGATCTATTAATTTTAAAATAGTTATGAAGAGGGAAAAAATGGTATACAGATTCAAGTTATAAATTGGGGCAAGGTTAATTTTGATGGACTTAGACGGGAGTTTTCAGTGGTTGATTGGAGTAGTCTGTTTGCAAGCAAAGGGACCTCAAACAAGTGGGAGTTTAAGATCTATATGTTCCTGTGAGGGTGAATGGAAAGTTGACAGGAATGAGGTACACTGGATGACAAGAGATGTTTAGGCTTTTACCAAAAGAAATGAGGGGGCGTGGGTCAGGTAGAGACAGCTGGGATCAAGAGAATCCCTGGAGGTGTACAGGGGATACAGGAGTTTACTGAAGAAGGAAATCAGGAGGGAGAAAAGGCGATATGAGATAACCTTGCCTGAGAAGATCAGGGTGAATACAAAGAGGTGCTTTAAGTATATTAAAGGAAAAGTAGTAACTAGAGAGAGAATGGGACCCCTCAAAGACCAAAATGGATATGTTTGTGTGAAACCATAAGAGATGAGGAATGTCCTCAAGAAATATTTCTCCTCTATGTTTACCGTGGAGAAAGACATGAGTACTCGGGAAATTGGGGAAATTATTGGTGATAACTTAGGGACAGTCCATATCACAGTAGAAGAGTATTGGATCTACTAGAATGTTTGAAGTTGGATAAATCTCACGGTCCTTTCAGATATATGCAAAAACAATGCAGGGGCTAGAGAAGAACTTCCGAGGGCCCTGGCTGATAATTTTGATCATCAGTTACCACAGGTGAGATCCCATAAGACCGGAGGAAAGCAGATGTCGTACCCTTATTCAAGAAGGACTGAAAAATAAAGCCTGGGAAATACAGACCGGTAAGCTTAATATCTGTGGTAGGTAAATTACTTGAGAAGATTCTGAGGAATAAGATGTACATGCATTGGGAAAACAGGGTTTCATTAGTAATAGTATAATGGCTTTGTGAGTGGATGTTCACGCCTGATGAATTTGTTAAAGTTCTCTGATGACGTGACCAGGAAGATTGAGTAGGGCGGGCAGGTAGACATCCAAACGTGTGGTGCTGGAAAAGCACATCAGGTCAGGTAGCATGCGAGGGACAGGAGAATCGACGTTTTGGGCACAAGTCTATCATCAGGAATGTCCATGACATCGATATTCCTGCTTCTCGGATGCTGACTGACCAGCTGGGCTTTTTCAGTGCCAAACTTTTCAAATCTGATCACCAGCATCTGCAGTGATTACATTGACCAAGGGTGGCCGATCTGGTCTATATGGATTTCAGTTACACGAGAACAGGATGAGGCTTCTCAGCCCCTGGACCATGATATACATTTACAGGAGGAGACCAATCAGCCCCTCCAGTCGATAGAACTAGACCCAGTTTAGATAATGCAGCAACAGTATCAGCCTATTCAGCTACTTGAAGTACTACAGTAAATGGAAGAGGCAATAAATTGACTGGACGATAGGGTTTGTAGTAATAATACCAGGCTATATAGCCCGTCAAGACTGTCCTTCCCTTCAGTAAGGTCAGGGCTGATCTATCTTGGCCGCAATTTCTCTTTCATGCCCAATTTTTTGTAGCCCTTAACTCTCTGATGTGTCAAAATTCATTTACACCACACTGCTCCCTCAAACATTCAGAGATGTAGCTGTCTGGGATAGAGAGGCCCCAACAGTCACTACCCTCTGAGAGAAGGAAACAGTCCGCACACATTTAACTTGGCCTTTGACATGAACAATAGCTATGAAGTTAAAAATCACACAATACCAGCTTATAGTCCAACAGGTTTAATTGGAAGCACACGAGCTTTCAGAGCATCGCTCCTTCATCAGGTGATGGTGGAGGGCTCAATCGAATTTATAGCAAAACTTTAGTGTGATGTAAATGAAATTATGCATTGCAAAATTGATAGTCTGCTGAGTCTTTCATCTGTTTGAATACCATGATATTCAAACAGATGAAAGACTCAACAATCAATTTTTCAATGTATAACTTCAGTTACATCACACTGTAAATTTTTGCTATAAATCCTGTGTGTTAGGATTGAGCCCTCCATAATCACCTGATGAAGGAGCGACGCTCCGAAAGCTAGTGTGCTTCCAATTAAACCTGTTGGACTATAACCTGGTGGCGTGTGATTTTTAATTTTGTACACACCAGTCCAACACAGGCATCTCCAAATCAAAAGATATGAACATAGCGTCAGAATGACTGGCCCTGACAGGACATGACTGAACAAGATGCCAAGGAGACCGAATAAAATTGCACCTAATTGGAATCAGTTGTAAACTCCCAAGTGGTTGGGCCAATCGGAGCACCATGTGGCTGGTGGAGATCAATCCACTCAGTCTCTGGATATCTCTGTGGGTGATCCTCAGGGTAGCTTCCTCGGCACGAACATCTCCAACTGCTTCAGCAACGTCTTACCCTCCGTCATTCGATCAGAAGTGAGGATGCTTAGAAAACATCAAAACCTGGACAACATTCAAGTTCATGCTGTTAATGAGTAGGTAACATTCATGTAACAGCACTGCTGGACCCTGAACATTTGCACAGGACTAAAAATGAGGAGCTCATTCAGCATCTCAAGCTGGTTTCATAGAAATATGAGAATGCCATTCAGCCCATAGAAGCTATTGTATAAGTAGAGGCACAGCGCATTCACTTGAACACAACAAGCCTGGCAACATCAGGAGAAAAAGTCCACATCTTGGGTATCAATTTTCTTCATGTCTGGGGTGGGGGCAAAGGTGTGTACAGATAAAGAGGCGAACGTGGGGAAGTAGGAGGAGGCGGCGTGTTGTGGTGGGGAACACAGATAGAGGGTATCACTGGGTTGGCCAATGGGAAGAATGAATCCAGTTGACAGCTGGAAGATGTGTTGATCAGAGGAATGGAAGGAGATGGGCTAAGCAGGAAGTTGGAAGATTGGAAGAGAGGCTACTAAAAATTGGAGAACTCAGTGTTGAGACCCTTGGCTGTAGGATACACAGGTGGAAAATGAAGCGTCATTCCTCCAATTTGTGCTTTGGTTCTTTGTGGCAATGGAGGTGGTCAAGGATGGCCATGTCGGAATGGGACTGGGAGGTGGAATTGAAATAGGCAGTGACTGGGAGGTCAGGTCAGCTCTTATAGGCCCAGCTGAGATGCTCAGCAACATTCCCCTTAGTTTACATTTGGTCTCCCTGATGTAGAGAAGACCACCTCAGGAATGGCAGATACAGTAAACTAGGTTGGATCCCATCACCTGGCACATCTTCCACAAGGACTGATCCCTTCACTAATTTTGGCTCGTGCCACACTCCCCACCAAACCTGTCAATCCCCATGGACAACTGACACTTGCAGATGAAACATAAAATACATCAACTGCTGGCACAAACCTCCCTCACCCCATCCAAGGCCCAAGACAGTCCTTCCAGGTGTAACAGATGTCCACCTGCCTCTCCTTCAACCTAGTTACTGCATTAGGTTCTCCTGATGTGGTCTTGTCAACATCGGGGAGAGCAACTTAAACTAAGGGCACATTTCACCGAGCATCACAGCCCGCTTCAAAGGGGCTGACCTGGGTTCCCAGTCACCACCCATTTCAATTCCCCTTCCCAATTCCTTTCCAACATGACCTCCTTGGCTTCCTATGTTGCCACAGTGAGTCAGACCGCAAATTGGACGAACAACATCTTACCTTCGGCCTGGTTAGCCTACAGCCTGGAGGACTCAACATTGAGTTCTCCAAATGAAACAATGAAACCATTGTGTTTGTCCTACCTGGCACACTAGTGCACTTCAGGGAAGGAAATCCGCCATCTTCACCCGGTCGGACGTACATGTGACTCCAGACGCAGAGCACTGTGGTTAACATACAGTTGTGGTTTGAAATATCCAAGCCAGTCGTTCAGTTATGTCACTCACTACAAATTCTCAAAGAAATGAAACCGCATGGACCTCAGCACTGACTACTTACAGCCCACAGACAGTAGTGGGTCAGGAAGGCAGCTCACCAACACCTTCTCAAGGACAATGAGGTAAGGGAATTATATACAGGCCCAGCACCCCATTATTGAATAAAATAAAATGATCACACTCAAGGAAGAGAGACAACGTGAAATAACTCACTTCAAACCGAGACTTTTATATATACCTTACATGGGCATGAATTTCAGTAATATGAGAACAGGAGAAAAATAAATAAGGTAAGTCTAGATTTTTATTTCCATTCCAGCTGATCATCAGCAATCTCTCTGTTTGTTTCTTTCTCTCTACCTCTCTCTTTCTCGATCTATTAAACTCACCCCTTCTCCCTTTCACAGCAGTCATCCATGTCATCAACATCAAGCACACTATTTCCCAGCTGCATTCAGTTCTGATGTATGGTGATTGGACGCAAAATTTCACTTATATTTTTCTCTCAACCTGAGGCTGCCAAATCTGTTCAGTTTCTCTGGCACTTATTCGTTCCTTTTCCTCTACCTTACGTGTTGTTATTGCATGGGATGTCTGCATCACTAGCAGAGCAGCATTTGTGGACCTCACTAAATGCCTTTTATTGTGAGGCCATTCCTTAAGGTATTTTGTCTGATGTCAGTCTTTATTCAGATCAGGCAATAATGTGAGATTTCTTAACCAAAGGATAACAGTGAAATAGATAAACTTCTTGACAAAGTGCTGGTGGGATTATATTAGTAAAGTTCACTTTTATTTCCAGTTCCTCTCATTTGAATTTAAGTTCTGTCATCATTTGAGATAGGACTTGAAACAGCATTCATAGTGCAGTTACCTGGGCCACTGAATTACGTGGCTAGCGACATTACTACTCTGACACAATGTCCTCGTCATGAATTTACATTACAGACACGAACAAGATTTTGATGGAAACATTTGTAACGGGAAGAGCGATTAGAAGAGAACAGGAACCACAAAGTCTGACTTTTACCAAGGTATAGATAATGGCTTATTTAACACCCGCACTGACGTCAAGATGGGGTCTTGGGATATCATGCAGTTGGTAGTGGGTAGCTTTAGTGATGGAGAGAATACCAAGAGATAAATCAATTTGGGCAAAATGGGTACTCTGGATTGTGAACAGTCTTGTTCTCAGATGTTTGTGAGGTCGGGGGTGTGGGTGGTTCTGAAATTTGTGGAGAATGAATAGATTTGCATTTGAAACTGAAGACAATATTTTCAGTCTTTACTAAACATAGCTAACAGAAATATCACTGAAGTTCACCATGGTTTATGGGATTAATAAATCGATAGAGATAGGGAGACTTACCAGGAACACCAACAATAGCGAGCATGGGATAGTAACCAGCCTGAATAATCAGCAGAACACCTAATATCCGATCTGGTAATATGTGCCAAAACCAGGAAAGATACAAAAGACCCAAAGATAAACTCCTGCCCATTGTTGCAGCATTCCAGTCTACTTTTCTGAGATTCTGAGCCATTGGTGCGACATTGCAGTCAATTGTGCTCAGATTCTGATCCGTTGTTGGCATACTCCAATCTAATGCTATCAGATTCTGATCCATTGTTGAAACATTCCAGACTACTGTTCTCAGATTCTGGTCCATTGTTTGAACTTTCCAGTCTATGGTTCTCAGATTCTGATCTCTGCTCTCCCTGTTTTTGCAACTGCTGATCCTTGTCAGTGTTGCAGGTGATGCATCTGCAGCAATAATGGGATAAAGCATTGGAAGAAGCCCCGTACAAATAGAAGAGGAAAACAATCCAGTGACATAATTAGGATCCATGGAGACTGACATCAATCACAGTCACTGAACAAACAGATCCAGATAATTTATTTCAGAATTCGACCTTCAGTTCAAAATAACAACTGGATTGAATTGAATGTTGACATTGCTGGCTAATGGTCACATCTCCCATCACGAATTGCTCTCGTCAAGTTAGTTGTGAGGGAGAATTATGGACGTTTTCTTATCGCAGGCTAGCTGATTCTGCTGTGTTGTTCATTTGCAATACTGTAACCACCTGAACGCTCCATCGTGACCATCCACAAAAAGAAAATCACAATCTATATTTGGTTTCCATGCTGGTCTCTCCTCGACTAGAACAGGCGCCAAGCAACAGATTCTCAGTGGATATATTTGCCCTGACCATACAGAGGAAGTGTGGATCTGTCTGGACAATCCACTCGTGACAATGCTGCATCTTCAACACACAGTATGATTGAGCACTGTTTTATGTAAACTAACACACAACTTCATACATTATATTGGCTTCAAAGCAGTAAGACTTACACTTTTGGAATTCATTCCAAAGCCAAATGTGACATGTTCTCACAAAGCCAGTCCTTTTACAGGGTAATGTTGTCCTTGATTTCGAGGGGCTAAACGACCCAAGATTCCAATATGTCATAATTTTGAAAGGTTCATTGGGGTCCTTTTGTGTATACCTAACAGATAATGCCTCATACAGAAGCCTTTCAAGTCTTGAAAAGTAGCCTGTATAATCAAGAGGACTTGTCCAGCTCCCTAGCTAGACAGGTTGGATCAGTTCGGGGGTTTGTCGAGTCAGGGTCACTGGACGCTCTCTGCCTCCTTCTGCCCTTCTGACCTTATAACCTGTAAGTAGTTGTGTCAGTTTTACCCTTGTTGCGAAGGGGTTTTGTTTATTGGGATTGCTGCAAGTATATTGGAAGTATATCCTTAAATCAGAATAGCGTTTCAGGTTCGGATACGATACGTTAATCAGGTATTCTATTTTTGGTTCCTTATGTTTAATTTGGTAATTTGGCATATAAATATCATTTGTTTAAAACTCGGCAGTGTGACCAGCTAATTCACTCTGGAAATATCAGCTATACACTAACCTTCAAAATATAGCAAATTTAAGGTCTGGGCTTCCTATTAAAATGTTTTGAGTTGTCGGGTCTGGTCCGAAACAAATTAGGGGGCCTTTGCAGAATTTAGTCAGCGAGTGGCAGGTGTTATTGTCTCTTATTTTGTGTGTTGCTTTGGTGAATAACAGAGCTTCAGGTAGCAATGGTTCTTGCAGGAACCTTGCAGGTGGAGAAAATGACCTTGGTGTTTTTACAAAATGCACATAAGTCCAAGCCGCGGAAATTGGTACACAAAGGGAGTTGAAGCTATCGTCTAATGTGAGGAAAGATGAGGTGATTGCAGCAATAGCTCAGCATTCCAATTTGCTGGAAACTCCATCAGGATCTGTGGAGATGACTAAACTTCAATCGCAAAGAAGCAGCTTGAGTTAGAAGCAGAGACGAAGCAGTTTGAGCTGCAACAAAAATCAGAAGACGACGCAAGTTAACGAATAGGTTTCGCAGAGGAAATAGAAAAAATAAATAAATAGCTTCAGCAAGAGAGAAAGAAAAAGAGAGATGGACACTTCGAATGGAAAGTCAGCTTAAAACGATGAGGATGAAGGCTGAAGGTAAGCCTAGTGAGGAACAGACTAAAGATGGGTAAACCCATGGTAGTCCAAAGCCTAGTGATAAACATGTGTCAGTATATTTACAGCTTGCCTAAATTTGATGAGTAGGAAAGCGGCTAAAGAATTTCAGTGGCCAGTGGCCATGTAGGTTTTGTTGGCCCAGTCAAAACTTGGAGTAGAGCTAGTGAGGTATGTGCAACTCTATCAGAGGCGGGATCTAGGGATTATTAGTCGAGGAAAATGTACATATGAGCATGTGCCAAAAGCCTACAGACAATGTTCCAAGAATTTAAAGAAGGATCCTGGTCAAACCCATATTGAGTTTGAAAGGATCAAACAAAATAATTTTGATAGATGGATAAGAGCTTTAAAAAGAGAGCAAATCTACGATGCTCTGAGAGAGACAATTACTTTGGAGGAGCTTAAGCATTCACATAGTGCAAACTCATTTGGAAGATCATAGAGTTATAAAGGCAAGACTGGCAGCTGAAGTGGCTGATGATTATGACTAGTGATTATGATTATAAAGCTTGTTTTTTGGCTTCTACGATCAATGTCAGTCCATGATGGATAGAAATTGAGGCAAAGAGAAATCCCCACGTAGAAAGGGAGACGTAGATCTCAGTGAAGATCATGATAACTTACCACAGGGTAAAAAGGCATTACTTGAAGGAGGCAAGGAAGATATAAAGTTCTGGTGTTTTCGTTGCAACAAATCACGACACATGTAATCACTGTTTTTGTGGGTTCAGAAAAGAAAAACACAGACGCAGGAAAAAGGTATAAGTCGGTCACTTTTGTTGGAGCGGTAACAGAGTGTACAAACTGATCGGAGATTTGTTATGGAGGAAGTGCCAGATCTGCTTAGAAAATATACCTGCAAAGGGAAATTTTATTCACATAGGACAGCTAAAGAGGGTACAATATTAAGAGACACAGGATCCTCTGTGAAAAGATAAGGAGATATGTCCTCCTGAAGGACTATTTCCAGAAAAGGTACTGCGAAAGGGAATTCACCATGAGACAAAAGGTGCAAAATCAGGTAAAGTGAGCATAGCGTGTCCAGACAAGTGTGGGTAAATTGTGGTCGGGGTATTGGACAAACTCTTAGCTCCAGGAATACAGTCTGTCCTTGCGGAAAATATAGCTGATTCAGTGGTAGGATTACTACTACTCTGGTCGAAAAGCCAGTGGAGACGCAGGCAACTGAATCAATGTAGGAGTCTTATCATGGAAATGTTCCTGATTATGGGGAACAAAGTCCCAATGTCACCAGTTGAGACAGAAAATACCAAAAATGTAAAGATAAGGATACTTTGTTCCATCAGAAAGTTGATACAAAACAGGAGCAAATAGATGATCAAGCAAATTTTTTTTTGCTCAGCTGAACTAATTGAGTCACCGCAGAAAAATAAAAGTTTAAAGCAGTTGTATCAAAAAGCATATACGTTAGGAATTTTGAATGTATCCCTGAGTGTTGTTACCTTAAAAATGTTGTCCAAATGAGGAAATAGAGACTAACATATATTCAATGAGATGAGAAATGGGAAGAGATTCATCAAATCATATTGCCAATGGGGTACGGAAAGGAGGTGATGCAAATGGTGCATGAGCTGCGATCTAGAAGTCATTTACGAGTGAGGAAAACACAAACTGAATACAAAGACATTTTACTGGCCTGGACTGCAACAGGATGTAGCTGCGTTTTGCCAGATGTGTCATACATGTCAGGTAATTGGAAAAACACAAGCGGTAATAAAACCTACACCTTCTTAACTAATCCGGCATTTGAGGAACCTTTTACAGTAGTATTAATTGATTGGCTAGTTCTCTGACCACAAACAAAAAAGAGGGCACCAGTATTTGTTACGCATCGACTAGATTTCCAGAGGCCATCCCAAGGTGCAATATCACAGCTAAATGAATTGCAAAGGAATTACTCTTTTCTAAAAGTACATACAGACTACTAATGGAGATACATTGTGATCAAGGTTCAAACTTCACATCCAATTTATTCACTATAATGTCTTAGGAATAAAGCAATTCAAATCGGCTGCATCCTATCCAAAATTGCAGGGAGCGCTAGAAAGGTGACATTAAACATTAAAGACCATGTTGAAGGCTTATGATCAGGACTATCCAGATGATTCGGGTTAGGGATTCCATTTGCGCTTTTTTTGATCAGGGATCCACCAAATTAACAGAGCAAATTCATTCCATTGGAATTATTGTGGGGGCATGAAGTGAGAGTACAATTAATATTGATTAAGGAGAAGATAGTAAATCAATGTTCAAAGGCCACACATTTGGTCTCAAAATTGAAGGAACGATTAATAGCGCTGAGGAGTTGGCAAGAGAGCATTTAAAAGTATTGCAGCGTACAATAAAACAGCAAGCGGACAGGAAATCAAGAAATTGCAATTTTGCGATCGGGGATAAGATATTGCTGTTACTTCCAGTTATAGGTGAACCTTGGAAAGCAAGGTTTAGTAGACCTTATCAAATACAACGGATATTGAGTGAGAGTAACTACTTGATAGGGACTCCAGAAAGAAAGAAATCTCACAGTGTATGCGTGTGAATATGCTCAAAATGTACTTTGACAGGTAAGGACAGCCAAAGGACAAGGTGTTAATGATTATGGCACAGAAAGAAAAAACAAGCTCAGAGCATTCTGAATCGGGCATTCCACAAATTAAAGTGGACAATGAAGTAGTTGTCTAAAATTGGGATAATTTATTGATTTATCTTCATGAGAAAAATTGAAATGATCAGAAGGAGTTATTACCATCACATGTGGAATAATGCAGATATTAACTTGGAAGTACTCACCTAATTGTGCAAAATGTAGCTATAAGAGATGCCGTTACGATTAAACAACATCCTTACAGGCATAATCCTCTAAAGTTGGCACATGTTCAGAAGGAGATTGAATGCATGCTCTAAGATGACATAATCAACATGCGTGACAGTAACTGGAAATCACCATAATCATGGTGCCAAAGCCAAATGGTACCCAGCGATTATGTATGGACTAACTTAACGTCAATGCAGTTAAAAGCATTTATGTATACCCAGTTCCATGGTTGGAAGACTGTGTTGAAAATGTGGAACAAGCAAATCTGCCGGCTACACTTCAGGGACTAACCAATAAATTGCCGGATTATCCAATCTGTGGTGGACATTGATGACCTTGTGATTTTTTTGTGACTCATGGAATGAACATTTGCAGCATCTATCGGACTTGTTTGATCGACTTCGGAAGGCAGGCTTTGTGGTAAACCAAGCGAAAAGTGAATTTGCCAAAGCAAAAGCCACCTTTCTTGGCCATGCTATTGGATATAGATAAACGGTGCCATGAGATTTAAAAGTGAAGGTAATTGGGGAATTTCCCATCCCGTTTACAAAAGGATCAGTTCTTGGGACTAAGTGGATTCTATCAAATACTTGTGCCTCATTTTCGCAATGTGACTACTCCACTCACTGAATTGTTAAAGAAAGGCAAGAAGTTTCGGTGGACAGAGGACTGTCAGAAGGCACTTTTCGGAATTTGAAATACGTGTTAAACACTGCCCACGATCGGATACACCTGAATATGCAAAACCATTCAAGGTGAATTTAAATGCGAATGATGTAGATTTCAGTGCTGGCCTCCTGCAGGAAGACGACGAGTAGACACAAAGACCTTTTGTGTATTTTTCCAAAAAGTTGAATGTTCATTAGTAAAAATATTCAACAGTTGAGAAAGAGACTGTGAGCTCTGTGTTGTCACATTTCAGTGTTTATGTTGTCAGCAGAGTCAACCACTTACACTGATCATAACCCAATGAAGTCTTTTTGGAGAAATTTAAGGACAAAAATGCGAGACTGTTTAGCTGGGGCCTGTTGTTACAGTCATTCAATTTGAAAATTGTGCACGTAGCAGGTCTTGAAAACATGATTGCCAATGCATTGTTGAGATTGAGTGACAAATGGAGGCACGCAATGATAGAAGTACCACAAACTGAATCTGGATGTAGCTGTGCCTATTCGCATGTTTATTGTACACAAATGTGAATGCGCATTTTAGAGTACGAACCACTATTTCTGGTGGTTTTCAAAACTGAAACCATTTTTGGATATCGAAGATTCGGTTTTATATTGGGGGAGTTGTCAAACGGGGTTCTCTTGAAAAGGTTATCTTATGCTTGAATGTTTTTCAGAGATGTTCTAAACGTCCCAAGATTCCAACGTGTCTCAATATTGAATACTTCCTTGGGGTCCTTTGTTTTTTGCCTAATAGATAATGCCTCGGACAGAGGGCATTAAAGCCTTTCAAAAAAAAACTGGTGCAATCAAGGGGATGTGGCCTGCTCTCCAGCTGCACAGGTCAGTTCAGTTGAGTCAGGTTCAGTGTTGAAACTGGACGCTCTCCCCCTCCTTCAGCCCTCTGACGTTTTAATCTATTAGATTTTTTTTGTTTAATTTTTACTGTTTGTGCTCAGGGGTTTGTTTATTAGGATTGTTGCAAGTAATTTGGAGCAGCATCATTAATTGGAGATAGCCTGTCAGTTTTGGATGGGATGAATTATTCAGGTACAGTATTTTAGGTTCGTTGTGTTTCATTCTTTATTTTTGCAAATACGTTCTGTTTGTTTAAAGTCGCCAGTCAGACCAACTAATTCACTCTGGGCATATCCACTCTACACTTACCTTCAACAAATGGCAACACTACGGACTGGGCTATGTGCTTAAGAATGTTGTGACGGGTCGGGCTTAGTCCATAACAATGTACCATAACCTTTATTAAAAGTCATGAATTAATGTGTAAGGGATG
This sequence comes from Hemiscyllium ocellatum, assembly GCF_020745735.1. NCBI lineage: Eukaryota > Metazoa > Chordata > Chondrichthyes > Orectolobiformes > Hemiscylliidae > Hemiscyllium > Hemiscyllium ocellatum. The sequence goes on from NW_026867841.1 coordinate 284,354, forward strand.
GAATGAATATGATAATGGCGATGAGACAGAATGGGTTGCGGCCAATGGCTGAGGAGACCTGAGGGGAGTGGAGCAATATCTCCCAGTCACCAGTATTCAGCCATCACTGTTTCTGACAAATGGAATGAAATGCAATGCAGAGTAAGATAACAGATGACCCCGGTATATGGAATGCTGAACAACAATGTGAATGGAATAGGGCAATTTTAAATAGGAAGCACATAGTTATATTTTATATATCGACTGTTTAAGCACAGGTTATACAGGTTGTTAAGATTGTTTATATCTGGACCGGATATTCAGAAATAAAAACAGACACAGATAACAAAATGTATTTCGTTATAGTGAGTGACAGCAGAGTAAGAATGAGAATACAGCTCATACCGAACTGGTACAGAGATGATGGGTTGATGACAACCACCTTTATTGTACATTTTCAGAGAAATATATCGAAAATATTCAGAGACTGAGGAGACAAATTTTGTCATAAAACGCACAGGCATAATAAACTATTCTTCTAGTTTCATCAAGTGTAACTGTCTCGAAAAAGCCTTTTAAATCAAAATCACATTGGTGAGATCCACGCATTAATTTTCAGAACTTAAAGAAGATACAGACACCAGTGCAATTCATGCGTCACTGGCACAAGTGATGGGAACAGGAATGGAGCATATTGTCCAAATATGATCGTGTTCAACATCCAGATCAATCAAGAAAAAGCAAAATATTAGAGATAGTGGAAATCTGAAATGCAAATGCACAATGAAGGATGAATACAACAGATGAAGTAAGATCTGGGCAGAGAAACAGAGTGAACATATCAAGTCTTATATGAACCTGTATGCTCGACTCAAAAAGAGTTAATTCCATTTTTCTCTGCTCCGATACTGTCTGAACTGTGGGCTTTCTCTCCAGCACTTTCAAATGGTGCATTCACAGGAGACAGAGATTAATGGTGGGTGGTTGCTTTTCGGACTGAAGGCTTGTACCCAGCAGCGTTACACAGAGGTTGGTTCTGGGTTTTCATTGTCATTTATGTAAATTACTTGCGTGAGAATATCGAAGGCATGGTTCGTACGTTTGTGGCTGACATCAAAACTTGTGGCACAGTGGACAGTGAAGAAGGTTTTCTAAGAATTCAAAAGGATCTTGAGAAAATGGGTCAATAGACTAACAAATAGCAGATAGAGTTCAAGCTGGATGAATGTGAGGTGCAGGCAATAGTGTGTGTTTGTTGCTGTCTAGTGAAACAGGAATGGGATGATTTTATTCCCTAACTTATGGGTTCAAAACATCGAAATCCTTCATGATCTTTGAGAGGCGTTAACCTCTCTATGGTTACCCTCTTGCTGTTAATGTAGCTGTACAATATCTTTGGATTATCCTTAACCTTTTCTGCCCATACTATCTCATATCTCCTTTCTTGCTTTCCTGATTTCTCTCAAAATAATACCCCACATTCTTTATATTGAGTAAAAGATTAAATTGAATAAAGTTGTCTATATCTAAAGTAAGGTTTTCTTTGATTCTTGAATTAAAGCTCAATAACTGTAGTTGTCCATTGTTCCTTAATCTTACCAGCCTTACCCTTCACTCTAACAGGAATATAATGATTCTCAACTCCCGTCGTCAAACTGTTGAATTCCTCTCACTTGTCAGACATCGTTTTACCTGCTAAGAGTCTACTTTAATCAAACTTGGTAAGTCTTTGTCCCATGTCATTAAAATTCATGGTACTCCAATTAAAACAAACATTAATGAAAGGCTTATTATTTTCCATATCCATTATGAAACTAATATGGTTATGATTGCAAAACCCAAAATATTCCCTCACGTTTACTTCAGTCACTTACCCTGCCTATTACACAAAAGAAGGACTAGTTTTGCTCCTTCTCTTTTAGAATCATCCGCATATTGATTAAGAAAATTTTCTCGAACACATTTGACAATTTCTTCACCATCCAACCCGTTAACACTGTGGTAGCCCAATCGATTTTTAGAAAATTAAAATCCCCCATTATTACAACCTTATTAAGATTATATATATCTGAGATCTCCCTACATGTATGTTTCTCAATTTCTTTCTTACTGTTGAAGAGCATATGGTACAATACAATCGACGTGTTCTTTCCTTTCTTATTTTTAATTTCGACCAATATATTTACACTGGCGATTTGTCACAAATGACCATGTGGTGCAATCTGTTCAAACTGAACTTTATTCCGTTATTTTTAATACTACATGCATATTTTAATTAGATACTTTTTCAGAAATATCTTCCCCAGTTGCAGCAATAATTTATTCCTTTATCAAAAATGGCAGAACTCCCCCTCCCTGCCCACCGCATGTCTGTTTCCATCTTTTCTCTGACCTTTACACCTGGAACATTGAATTGCCAGTTTTGAACATCTTTCAGGCGAAAGTGAGGATGAGATGCTGGAGATTAGAGTCGAGAGTGTGATGGTGGAAAAGCACAGCAGGTCAGGCAGCATCCGAGGAGCAGGAAACTCGTTGTTTCAAGCAAAAGCCCTTCATCAGCCCATTCCTCATGAGGGGCTTTTGCCCAAAACTTTGACTTTCCTGCTCCTCACATGCTGCCTGACCTGCTGTGTTTTCCCATAACTACACTCTCGACTTGGACATCTTTCAACCAATTTTCTGTAATACATATGTTGTTCCAAGTTCTTAAACATGCCTTGAGTTCATCAGCCTTCCCTGTAAGACCCCTTACATTGAAATAATTGCAATTTCGTGCTTCAGAATTACTATATAATCTTGACTCTCTCGTTTTTCTTTTCCAATTGACTTGCTCTCCTCACAATCATTAACTTTTCTCATCATCCTGCCATTTCTACTGCAACTTAGAACATCCCCTTGCCGTCTCTATCATATAAAGTTTCCCTACATAGAATGAGTAAATTTTTCTGATAAGATATTCGTTGCTCTCCAGTTTAGATTAGACTAATCTTTTCTGAACAGGTCATTTCTATTCTAAAATTGATTCCAATTCCCCAAAAATCTAAATCCCTCAATAACACAGTAGCCTCTTAGCTGTTGATTTTTCTCCTTTAAATCTTTGTTCCTTCCCAGTTGAGTTTGGCATTGAGAGTAAACAAGAACGTAATGCTTTAACGGTTTTATTTTTAATACTCTACCTCGCCTCTTAGGTTCACTCTGTACTGCTTTAATCTTTCCCTAAAAATGTCAGTCCTGCCAATATCTACAATAGTGTTTGGCTATTCAATCTCACCTTTCACAACGTCATTGAATTGTTTCACAACGTTCTTAATCCTCGCACAGGGAAAGCAACAAACCATCCTAAATTAACGGTCACTGCCCCATAATCTCCTGTTGATGTCCCGATAGAAAACCCACTGAAGCAATAATTCTACTCACTCTTCTCAAATGCTGCTGAACATAAGAATAATTCAAATTGTCCAATAATTGATTGCTCCTCCATTTTCTTCAGAGAGACAATCCCCTTCAGCTGTTCTATAAGCAGAAAGCATTTTGATAAAATAATAGCCACCGGAGACATTTGAACTACCTTCTTATCCTTGCTGACAGTCACCCAACTATCTAACTGATTTGCTGGATAACATTTTTTCTAAATCTTCGAGCCATCTCTCTCTGTACCTTATATATGGCCTTAATAACATTATGCATAACAGCAGGATTGTTTTTGACAACTTATATATTGTACCTTTCATTACCTACAGACAATAACGTTTAAGAAATGGAAAATTAAATACATATACGTATCAAACATATAAAACTTAAACTAAATCAACCACTTAGCTAATTGAATCAATAAAAATATTCCTCTTCAATAAATCCCGAGAAGAAAGTAGTTTCCTCCGGAGCTGAAAATGTGTAGGACTCTCCGGAAGGAGGGTACAACTCCGTGTTTTAAAAAGAGCTGATTAATTTTTCAATGCAAAAACACATTTGCGGTGTAACAAAAGATACCTTTTAAAACAGAAATAGACTTTTCCTTTCTTTTGTAAACCACCCTTAAAAAGCTCTTTTAAAACAAAAGATCGTTTGAAAGAAAATTGTGAGTTTTTAATTTTTTTTTATTGTTTTTGTATGTAAATGAAACAAAATAGAAAAAATGATGTTAAATTAATTAATTGTAATAACTATATCAACTGCAAAAAAAACACTACATCAAATATTTAACTGCCTGCAATTCCAGGAGCAGCTGTAAGATCCATGCTGCTCTATGAACATTATGTGAAACTGTTTTAACAAAACGAAGAAAAGTGGATGCATGTTTTAATAATTTGTTCCCAATTCAAAGTGACTTTACGATACCATTTAATCTCCTGCCACGATTCTAAAAAGGAGATACACTTATAAAGTGAAAGTGGTCTCACCATTAATCTGTAAACTGTAGAAAAACTTTCCTATTTCTAAATGTATTTGGTTTTAAAATATTGTCTTCTGAAAAATGTGATATTCATGCAGAGGTTTGTTTTTGTGATCCAGATTCCCTATTCCTCGTGCTTCCGTTTCGTAATCTGTTCATTGAAATTATACAATTGTTCCATTCAACTCTCCAACACACTCAAACACAGACACAGTTTCTCAATTATGATCCAAAGACCAATATTTGCCCGTTCCCCTGACCTCTTTAAAGACTTATATCCTCTTCACATCTTCCTTTTCTAATCTTTTCAATGTTCCTATTCTTTTATAATAATTCAAAATATTTTCATAGGATATACAGCATGACACTTTCCAACAGTGTTGATAATGTAATATCTTTACTCAATATCTAAACTATAAAGTTGCAACAATGCTAAAATGTTTTGCAGTCCCATCACTCACTTCCCATACTGAAGTTGCAGTAAATAGGCATTGAAATCTCAAAAGAATTGCCAAGTATTTACTTCTGATCGGAATGTTAACTTGTCTCTTTATTATGAAATGGGCATGTTAATTACGGACTGTCTGTCTGACTGCAACATTTTGATGTGGTTTACTCCAGGCAACTAAACATCAGGAATAAAGAGCAGGGATAGGCCAGCTGGCTGCCAGGCCGGCTGTGGGAATCAACAAAGCCTGACTGAGGTCATTTCTCCACATTAATGTTTTGATCCCGACACACAGAGCAACCTACACCTCCCTTGAACAAAATCCACATGTCATGCCACCCCAGCCACCAACAATGAAGTAAATTCAAAAACCTGCAGATGGAGCAACACAAGAACATAGAAATTAGGAGTGGCGGAAGGAAATTCAACTTTGCACTTATCCACATTTAACACCTTCTGCCAGATATAACAATCTGCCTCAATTTCTAATATTCATCTGTAAACTCTTTATTTCCGTATTACAGCCTGTTTGCCACCTAGTTTAGTACCATCTGTGAATTTAGTTTCTACACTCTGTCTCTCCTTCCAGGTCATGTGGATTGATTGTAAACAGTTGAGGTCTGAGAACTGAAACCTGCAGCACATCATGAGTTTTAGTTCGTCAGAGAAAGACCAGTTATCCCGATGCTCTGCTTTCTATCAGTAAGCCAATCTTTTATCCAATTCAATATTCTACCCTTAACCCCGTGGAATCTAACCTGCTAAATCAGTCCTTTATGCAGCACCTTGTCAAATTTCTAAGGTTTAGATGTACAGCAGTTTCTGTATCTCAATTATCCACATTGTTGGCTACGTTCTCAAAGAACATCAGCAGATTTGTCGAGCACAACCTGCCCATCATGAAACCGTACTGACAGTGGTGAACTCATCGTTGTTTTTTTTCCAAATATTCAGTTATTTCTTCCATTATGGTTGACTGAAGAAACGTCCCCACTACTGAGTTAAAACTCACTGGTCTAAAGTTTGTCATTTTTCCTATCTTTTGTTTTGAATACGAGTTTCACATTATTAATTTTCCAATAATTCAGCACAGTTCTAGAATCAAAGGATTTTTTGAATATCGTAAGTAACACATTAGGTACCTCTGCTGTTACCTCCTTTTAACATAACAGAGTGCAGGCCAAGAACCTGATCTCCCTCTAATCCCATCAATGTATTTATTACCTTTTCCCCTCAGCATCGTACTCCCAGAAAGATCCTTTGCAATTGTTGTAAATTTTAGGAAGAAATTATCTTCCACTGTGAAAGCAAGAAATGTTGGCATTACCTCTGCCCCTTCTGAGTTTGCCATTACTACCCCGTCGTTTTCATTCTCTAAAAGGCCAATATTTGCGTTCAGCATTCTTTTACTTTTTGTCTATTTGGACAAGTGTTCTTCATTCATTCTTATGATTTCGATGCATTTTCCTTCGTAGCCATTTTGATTTTGTTTTTAGCAAAAGAGTGCGAACAATTAAAGTGCTTTTCTTCGTTCCATTCATAGGAAGATGGCGTCGCTGGTTAGACAGTACTCATCGTCCTTCCCTAACTGCTCAGAGGCAGTTAAGCTTCAAGCAAATTTGTGTGGGTTTGAAGTCACATGTAGTTCAGATCAGGTAAGGATGGCGGTTTCCAGTCCTAAAGGACATTCATGAAACATATGGATGTGTCAAACAATAAGCAATAGATTCACTGTCATCTATAGACTCTTAATTCCAGATTCATATTGAATTTAAGTTCCACCCTCTGCCATGGTGGCATTTGAAATCGAGTCCCCAGAACATTATCTGGATCAGCAGTTGGTGATAATGCCACCAGGCCATCACCTGCATGTCATTATTGATTTTCTTTTAAGACATGGATCATTTTTCACCTTTTTAAAATTCCTCTTTCACGCAGGATTGCACTTTAATTAAGGGGTTTGGACTATCTCGCGAAGTAGCTGTCATTGTTCTTCAACTGTCCCGCCCTTTAATATTTTTTGCCAAGTCCACTCAGTCCAAGCCCTTCCTCCGGCCAGTAAAATTGTCATTGTCCAACACTACACCTCACATCTGTGACTCTGCCTTCACTGTTTCAGTCTGAATGTGAAACTGAAGCATGTTGTGGTCACTCTTTCTAAGGTGATCTTGTACTACAGTATGATTTTTTACTCCTACCTCATCAAATTATAACAAAGCCAGTTCTCCATTTCGTTCCTTGAGACGTTACTCGAAGAAATAATCCCTCATACGTTCGATGAATCGTTCTTTGAGGCTCTCCTTGCCAATTGATTAATCCAGACCAACCTAGGGGACTCTAATCCCAATCACACCCAGGCGACTCTAACTGCAATTCCTGTACAGCTGGTAGAAGGTTTAACCCTTTGCGATTTGGTTTAAATGCGCATCTGTTTGTTGGTGATTGAGTGTTTGTGCTTTGTTCCCTGGAGCTTGAGATCCGGGACTGTTTTGAATCTGATTTCTATTATGGAAACTTAAAATGATTTATTTTAAGGTTCAGGATTTTACAGTGATTATGAAATAAAATGTTAACTCCTGTTCTTTTGCAGGTCATGACTGCCTTACTATCAGCTTCGAACGAATCTCTTTTATCCTTATATAAAAGCGATTCATGGAGGACAGTTGAAATGTCAGTTCAACTTTGGATTGTAATTTTAAAAAATCCTATGGTTAATATCTGTGATCTTGGATTCGGCCATTATTCATGTATTCGACTTTTTTTAAAAAAACTTGACTCGACAAATGCTTTTAAGGCAGCTCCGGCTATTTCACGACCTATAGCATTGTCATTGAGAAATGACTGGTCAGGATGACTTAAGAAAACTAATCTTGGAATTAAATTAAAGATCTAAAATTGGGTAATTTTAGTGGTTTTCAAAGATGGGAACTGCATGCATTTTACATTTTAAATATGAAATGCTGAATAAATGAATTTGTAACACACACACACACACACACACACACACACACACACACACACACACACACACACACACACACACACACACACACACACACACACACACACACACACACACACACACACACACATATATGTAAGGTTCCAAAAAGTATAATTAGGAACAGTCTTTAAACTTAGAAAAGCATAAATTGATGAATTGGTATTTGAAGTTATAGGAAGCAAGAAACATTGCAATGCTTCTTAACAAAGAAATTCAATGTCCAAACAAACATCTGGCAACGTAACATGAGAAGCGGAAACAAAGAGCAAAAATAATGATAGCCCACCGTTGATGAGGTAATAAAGAAAACGACAAAACTAAAAGGACAACGAAACCGGAATGGTGGGTGGCAGCATGTTGAAAATAAAGGGAGGAGATGTTAAGTGGTTTGGTGGGCAGGAACAGGGATCAATTTAGAAATCCCCACAGGCGTGATGTTATTGCTGTGGATAGACAGGTCATTTTAAGTGGTAATGTCCGGATCTGAAAAAGGAAGAGAGGGCAATATTGCTTATGAATTTTGATAAGGAAGAGGGGTGTCAGGGGTTCCTGCCCCCGGGTACCCACCAGGAACCCTTGATAAATTTGAAGGTGCGACTTTATAAAGAGGACGTAGTTTTCCTAGTCGATACGGGAGCAGCAAGGTCATCCTTAAATTTTAAGCCCAAGGGAGCAGGAATGAAAGAGTTAACTGGATTATGGCGACAGTTTTGCGATGAGAGGGACGAAGAATCAGTTTTGCGCTCATGACAAAATACTGCCACCAAATTGGGATTGAATTAACTGCAAATGGTGCTATGGAATCTGTTGAGGTTCTTTAAAATAAACGTACTCGCGTAAAACAATTACGGAAATAGAATGAGAAGTCTCAAGTGACTGGTAAACAGACAGAACTGTGCAATTAATTTTTAAAAATGTTTTGGACACTTGTTGCGTTTCCACCCTGAATCACAAATAATCATTATTTTATATATGTAGTATATAATTAATAATTAAGATCTTTAAAAAAATCAATTATGTTAGCCTGAATCAATATTAATTGGCAGGATCCCTTCACACATTCTCCGTGACCTGTCATGTTGATTCACGGTTAATTTAAAACATGACTGCATTAATTCATTGCTACTTAAAGAATGGAACGTTACGTTACTGACCGATGAGATAACGAAAGAAGCAGCCCTAAATCCACAGAAAACTGTGGTTTATTCCCTATACCTACTGTTCCAGGTCCTCGGGAACCTCCAATATTTACTGAAAGAGAGGAAAATGAATTGAAAAATGTAGGCGCTGCAAAATCAGCAGACATATTTTGGATGGAGGAAGTGAAATGTTAAACAAAATGATGATGCGAGAAATTATGGCTGTCCTACATCAGGGGAGCCACTGGGGAGTGGAAGTCATGTGCGATTTAGACTTAGGGAAATATGGATGCAAAGGGATATATACGAGAGCCAAATAGGTATGTGAGGGATGCATTACACGTAAAAAAAAAACAAGGAATTATTAAGAAAACAAATCCCAGGAGGGAGAGAACCTGGGCTAAGACCATTCCAGAGCATCCAGGTAGATTATACCGAATTACCCCAAGTGGGAAGACTGAGATATATTGGTAATAGTTGATCATTTATCCAGATGGGTGGAGGTATATCCTCTGGCCACTGCCAATCCCAGAAACTAAAGATTTGTTCTTAAAGAAGTATATACTGGGCTTGTCCTCCTCTTTATCTTTCCTCTGGAAACAGGGTTTGTTGGCACAGGGCGTATCCGCCCCTTGAATTCGCTCTTCATCCAATTAAAAAGGGAGATTGGGTCTTACTAAAATCATGGACAGAGACTAAAATGCAGCCAGACTGGAAAGGGCCGTACCAGGCCTTTTTGACTGAAACAGTGATAAGGACGGTGGGGAAAGGCTGGATTCACTCCACTCGGATCAAAGGGCTAATGGAATCTCCAATTGAGGAAGACGTCTGGACAGCCGAATCAATGCAAGAACCGCTGAAACTCAGACTTAAGAGACATTGAGTAACTGATTATACAGTGGTGACGCGAGCGCGGGATTATTTCTGTAGGATTGTACATTAAGTCTTTTGGTGCTTCAGTATGATTTTTAGAACGCTGGGGATGCTTAGAGTTATGATACTAGCTCTTTTAGTATTGGGATTTTATGAAACATCATTTTCATATGTGTTATTAACTGTCCCTGAGTCTGATAATCCGCAAGTAATAGACGCCGATGCATGCAGCTTGGTAAATTGTGGGGATGTAGATAATCAAAAACAGTACCGCAGCTCAGAGATACATCTTATGTCCTATGGGGATGGCCTTTTGAATGGTACTTGCTATAATCGTCTCTTCACAGTACACTGGGCCCCAGCTTTCGATTGTCCCGATAAAGAGTGCGACCCAATATACATAACGATAAAGAAAACCACATGGTACGAAGGAATTTTGGGGTGGAGGGTGTGGAGATACCTATCAGGTACAATTAAATGAAACATTTGGGATAGAAATTACAACAAAGGGAAATGATTTCTCAGGCAGTTGTTTTAGAATTGGCGTCGGAAAGGGAAAATGGGCGGAACTACTGGGTAATAAGATACAACCTTTCACCCCTCTCGATGACCCTAAAGTAATAAAAAAAAAGGTTAAGGACTTGAAACAGACTATCGAAATAGAAATTGGATACAGGGATACAAATGTCTGGGTAAAGTATATTGTAAAACGTCTGAATAAGAACAATTGCTATGCATATGCCTCCGGTAGGCCAGTCGCCCAGGTGTTTCCCTTTCCACTCGGATTGAAGCGAGACAGGAAGAGCATGAAATGTATGATATCCCTGCAACAGGATAAGACTGCATGGAATGATAGGAATTACACCTCCTTATCTCTGATGTTCCCTCCCTTGGAGATGAAAGACTTACCCCCCCTCCAAGTTTTCAGCTGTAGTAGGAACTCACATATCGTATGTGCATAGATGAGGTACAAATCGGTCAAGAGATTTGGGGAAGCTGAAATTATGTACAGAAATTAAGAATTTCACTGATACAGACAAGGGAGGTAACTACTCAGCACTAAAGTTCCCCGAGTAGATTTGTGATCATACTGTGGAGGCAAAATATTGAGACCCACTCTACCTCCAGATTGGAGAGTGATATGTGCAATTATACAATTGGCAATTCCATTCAGCCTGGCGCTTGAGAAGGAAAAGATACGAGGGTAAAAGAGAAGGAGTAAGAGATCATTCTTAGGTTCTTCTTTCGATGACAGGATTTATCTCAATTCTATAGAGGTCCCTGGGGGCCGGGTGGGTGGGTACCTGATGAGGTCAAGGCTCGCAACCAGATTGCAGCAGGCATTGAGGCAGCTCTCTTTTGGTGGGTAACAGTTAATAAAAATGTAGATTGGATCAATTGCATTTTCTATAATCAAGAGCGATTTATAAATTATACAAGTGATGCGGTTAAAGGAATATCAGAACAGCTTAATGTGACAAGTAGGATGGCATGGGAAAACAGAATGGCCCTTGATATGACTCGAATGGAAAAGGTGTGTGTGTGTGTGTGATGTTCGGACGAAGCTGTTGTACTTCATTCCTGATAACACTGCACCTGATGGTTCAATTATTCGGGCCTTAAGAGGATTTACTACCTTAGCAGATGAACTGGCTGATAATTCAGGAGAAGACACATCTCTCATGGGATGGCTTGAATCATGGTTTTGAAAATAGAAGGGGTTGGTGGTTTCCATCCTTACTTCCCTGATAGTAGTAGCCAGGGTATTGATAACCATTAGCTGTTGTATCATACCCTGTATACGAGGGCTCACCCAAAGACTTATTGAGACAGCCTTAATGAAACAGATGCCCCTAAATGGGAATCACGCAGAAGGACGTTTTTTTGCTATTAAATAATGAGGGGATGAGTGAGACCAAGATGGACGAAGTCTCATGAATAATGCTTGTTAATTTTGGGGGCGATGCTTACTGGAAAAATTGCAGAAACAACAATTGAACGTAAAAATAAAAAGGGAGAATTGTGAGGAGTAATTATAAACGTTGTTATCTGCAATGATCACAAGGCTGAATCATGAAAGAGAAACAGAGGTGCAATTTAAGCGAGATATGCTTGTATAAACAGTTATAAGCATCTGTCTCCAGGTTCTGCAAAAACAAGAAAAAACACTATAAAGAGGTCATAAGGCTCAGTGTGGGCAAAGAATAGAAGGAAATATTGCTTTATCGAGCATGTAAGCAGATGGCAGTCAAGGAGGATATGTAACAATAGACCACAGAGTGATGTGATGAAACAGCCAAGCAGGACATGCATTTTTGTCACGAACAAGGCCAGATGAGGCAAGGGATAAACAGCCATGGTTAGAGAACTTGGAGATGCAATCATGGTAGAAGCAATGGGATAAGCAGGTGATGAGTAAAAGAGGAATGAATTGTATAAAAAACTGTGAACTTGTTAAACTCGTTGTGCCTACCTTATAGCCACCACTCTTGCAAGAGTATATGAACGATACTGCTGCTTCAGATCTTGACTCGGACTGAAATTATTGAAGTCAGTGTGTTCTATTTCCCACACAACCATGGAGAGCCCGCTTTTAAACTCAGGCCTCGCTTCCTAAACATTCTTTGCTGGACCTTTCACTCCTCTGACGGGTGTCATTCATATCAATGTGTACCACGATAACTGGCTGTTCATCCTCCCCCTTCAGTATGCCCTGAACATGCTCAGAGACATCCCTGATCCTCACACCAATCGCCCTTTGCATGATTAATTCATAGAAAACAGGCCATTTCACACAGCATGTCCACGCTGACCCTCCGAAGTGTAAGGCACTTTGACCCATTCACCTACTCGATTACTCTGCATTTGAACCTGACTAATGCATCTAACCGGCACATCGCTGAACACTATTGGCAAAAATAAAACAACCTAGAACCATTCTGTTATCCTGTGTTGAATCTGCTTTCTCACAATAGATACTTCCAGAAATACTGAGCATTTCTAGCAACTTCTGGTTTTGTCACCGATGATATTTGCATATTGATAAAAACATAACCAACTCAGACTTGAAACAAAACTGAATTCAAACTCTCAGGAGAAAACTAAATATTTGGTTATTCACTGATTCCAGGAAAGCTTCATTGAATTACTCCTGTTCTGTCCGTGAACGGCATTTGTTCACTTTCCCAATCCTGAATAAAGGAGATTTTTGCATTTTGTTAATATCAGAAAGCTCTCAAAAGTTGCACATTTACTTATTCAAATGGAAATGTGATTGCATCTCATCCTTTCACCTCAGTTCAATTAGAGAGGATTATTCACTAAACACACACAACGTATTACTTTGTCGAAGAATGCCAATAACATTGTTAGTAATTGCAATCATAACTGGAAAGAAGGATTTAGACAAAGGAAGGATGAGTGAAAGCGGGTCTTTTTTGAACAGAAAAGACTATTATGTGAACTTAAGTGATCAAATTTATGTAAAACTACGTAGGGTTGACAAACGATATTGTTATGAAGGTGAAGAGGTGTACATTGTTCTGAAAAAAGTTAAAACGTAACATTTGACTGTGAAACAAGCAGCGATTCTGAGTTGCCATGATACAAAAGCAAATTCAAATTCAGCCAGTCGGTTTAACTATGCCCCAATACACTGAAATCCAATGTAGTTTAATATATAATGTATCTGATGGCATCAAAATCAATGAAATAATGCAATGTTTTGAGGTGTAAAACCGGACAGTTTGAACATTTAAGGAGAGAACTGACAAGGGCATTCACAAAGGTAGACTGCTAGCTGAAGAGCTTTCTGAAAGGTAACTGTCTGTAAGAAGTTTGCACAGCAGAGCATCAAAGCCATCCAAGATAAAAATCTACAGAGAAAAGTCTACAAAGGAGAATTGACAAAGCTGAGTAGGCTTGAAACGTGATTATATATTTTTTAAAAATCTTAATAATGGTGATTTGTTTCATCGGACCATTATTGTGGAGTGGGAGGGAAAAAAAAACAGGTTACCGAAACGAGTTGTAAGTAGTTGTTCATTTTAGTATTCTCTGTTGGACTTAAACAACAAAATTATTAATTTTACTTTAAATAGTAAACTCTGTAAATGGATCTTTGACTCTCAAAATGTAACAGATTAGGGCATGAGGTGAACCTTTTTCTGTGTGGCTGGTTTAGATTAGGAGCGGAGTTTACCATGTGTCATAATAGTTTGGGGCCTTTTGTCTGCGATTTGAACAAGTTTAGACAGAGCCAGTCTGAGATTTGGCAGAGTTAAATATGTTCAGAGTATGAAAATGCATTGTAGATTTAATCATTTACACGTTATTGTCCAAGAGCTTTAAATAAAAAGTCGGGGAGACATTTTGTTTCATTTCGGTGACTTGTGGTTGGTTAAATTTAAACTGAGAGAAATGGATCTTTAAAAATGTTAAAGAGGTTCTGGGGTTTGAAGATGATTCTCACATTTGCCGAGGGCGTTGACGAGGAATTTAAAAGCCAAAAATTTGGAATTAGCAAAGAAATTAGACTTGGGTTTAAACAAGAACAAGAGTAAAGCTGAAATTGTCAGGAAATTACTCAAACAATGAGGTGTGTCAGAGAAACAGACAAGTGCAGGAGATTTAGAAAAAAACTTAAATTACAATTGAAGAAAATGAAGTTTAAAGATAAACAAAGGGACAGAGAAGGAGAGAAGAAAGAGACAACACGGGGGAAGAGAGAGAGAGAGGAATAAAAAGAGAGCAGAAAGTTCTTTGCTGAACAAAGAGACAGCAAATTTGAACTTGAGAAGTTGTAGTTAAGGCAACAAAGTCAAGTGAACAGGATGGAGCGTAAAAGGGACATTAGTGAAATATACAAATATGTCAAAACTCTGCCAGATTTTGATGAGAAGGATATTGTAGCCTTCTTTATTTCATTTGAAAATTTGGCTAGGCAGGTGGAGTGGTGCAAGGATTTATGGGTAATGCGAGTTGGGTCTAAGCTGGTAGGCAGGGCTACTGAGGTATTTGCTGCGGTGTCAAATGGGGGGTCAAGAGATTATGAAGACTTGAAAAAAGTATTTTATGTGATTACGAATTACGAATTGGTACTGGGAGCATGTAGATAGCAGTTCAGACACATAAAGAAGGAACAGGTCAGACTTATTTTCAGTTCGAAAGAATTAAACGTCGGCATTTTGATAGATGGGTGCAGGCTTTAAAGATAGATAAGACCCATGACGTTCTAAGGGAGATTATTCTGCTGGAGGAGTTTAAAACCTCACTTTCAGAGACGATAACAATTCACGTGGAGGAAAAGAAATTTCAGAAATTGAGAAGGGCAAGAGTACTGGCAGATGAATACATGTTGCTGCATGAGACAAGCTTCGAGCCAGAATTTCGTCCTGTGTGGGATATAATTTTGGAGAAGGGGAGATACTACACTATAAAAGAAAGAGTGGAACATATGAGTTTACCAAAGGTTAAAGAAGCTGCCCAAGAGAGTGGAAAGGAGGTGAAAGATCTCAGGTGTTTTCACTGTAATGGAGTGGGACACAGAAATTACAGTGCAGGTATTTTCAGAAGGGCAATCGGAAAAAGGTATTTTCACTGACATAAGGAGGGATATGTATGTTCACAGTTCTGATTGTTAAGAAAGGAACTGTGGGAAAAGATGTGGTCAAAGAAAAAGCTAAGCCAGTGGCATCAGTGAAAGTTTTAAAGGAATCCCCAACAAAAACCGAAGAGCTGCAGGAAAGTGCACAGCTTAGGCTGGGGATGGGTATGGATTTAGTACTTGATCTCAACAAAGAATTCGCCTCTGTGAATAAAATTTTCTCAGAAATCACATTGGGAGAAGGGCAAGAAATTGCACATTTGAGAGGTACATGAACTCACCAGTCGCTAAAAGTAAGCGATGAAGGAATTTGCAGTCTTTCTGATCTGTTGCTCGAGAGTGTATTAATTTACGGGAAAGATGGTCAGAAATTTGGCATTTCCCTCGGTAAGATCAAGTTGGAGTGCCTACTCAAGACTGGGGAAGTTATAGTGAGAATGATTAACAGACTGTCAGATCCAGACATCTAGTTTGCTCTTGGGAACGATTTAGCAGGGTCCAAGTTGGGAACGACATCCCTTGTTGTGGAGAAGCCTACGGAAGACAAAGAAACTGAAGTGTTCAATCGGAAATATCTTGGTATTTTCCCAGGCTGTGCAACAAGCATATCCCACTGTTATAAGTCACAGCACGAAGGACAAACCATAGACAAAGATGAAGGAGTTGATGTTCAGTTAACGGACACTCTGTTTGCCGTAATGGTGCAGGGAAAACCTAAACAGGTTTTTGTGCTGAAAGGCGAAGGGACTTGCAACAGACAGACAATACGATAAAAGGTGGATGTGTACCCTGAAAAGGAGGCAAAGCATATTCATGAGGGTTATTATTGAAAGATAGATCTTAAGACAGAAATGGAGACCACATCAGGTTAGTGCAGAGGAGAAATGTGCTGAGGTGCACCAGATTGTGTTGCTGGTAGCATAGAGAAAGGAAGTTTTACAGGTAGCATAAGAACTACCTGTAGAATGTCACCTAGGGGTACGAAAGACTCGGGCTAAGGAACAAAAACATTTTTATTGATCTGGAATGCGCAAAGATGTGGTTAACGTTTGGCATACATGTCATTCATGTCAAATGATAGATAGGGCACAGGCAGTAATGAAACTATCACGTCTGTTGCCAATCCCCACATTCGCAGACCCCTTCATTTGACTTATACATGAGTGTGTATGTCCCCTCCTGAAAAGTAGGGGAGAGAACACATTGGAGAAACAGGTGTTAGTTACTGGCCCACAGAGTGAGGAATCAAATCCAAATGTCGTGGAATTTGGTGTGCCTCAAAATATGTCAAAAATATAGAAGTCCTTGAGCAGTGGGATAGGTTAGTAAACTATCTGTCTCAGGAACAAAGACCACAGTTGAAAGGTTTGGTATTGCAATGTGAGGCTATATGTTAGAATCATATGGGGGGAGGGAGAGAAATGCTATTGTACATGAAGTAGATGTAGAGAATACTGTTCAGGTGAAACAATCCATATCGGGTTAATTCTCTCAAAGCCAGTCAGGTCCAGAAGGAGGTGGAGGCTATGCTCAATAAGGATATCATCTGTGGTTTCTGGCAGATACCTGTATCAGAGCCAGTGAAAGAACTTTACGAATTGTAACGCCACATGGTCTGTATCGATTCAAAGTGATGCCCTTTGAAATGATGAACACACCAGACACATTCCAAAGACTCATGAACAGAGTTGTGACCTGGTTCATAAACTGTGCAGTCCGTTTGGATGATGTAGTGATCTTTACTAAGTCCTGGTACATCACTTGGTACAGTTGGCAGAGATTTTTGAACGAATACGAGAAAGAAAACTGGTGATAAAACTAAACAAAACAGAATTCGTGAATGCAGACGTAATGTTCTCGGGACAAAATATCAGTCATGGAAGGTTGATCCCATGGAACGCAAAGACAAAAGTTACTCAGGAATTTCCACGATCAATCTTGAAGAAAAAGGTGTTTCACTCCTTAGGAGTCAGTGGATTCTATCTGACGTCTGTTCCAAATGTCAGCAGTGTAGTGGCACTGCTAACCAACTTGCTGAAGAACACAAAGTTTTGGTTCACAAAACAATTCCTGGAGGCATTCGAACATTAAAAAGAAATATTGACCAACAAACCAGTTTCAGCTACACCAAACGCTTGAAAACCTTTCAAAGTTGCCATCAACGCTAGTGGCAAATGAGTTGCAGATGTCCTGCTGCAGCACAATGAGATGGGATCATACTTTTCAAAGAAACTCCACATCCATTCAGAGAAAATATTCTATGATTGAGAAAGAACTATTGAGTTTGCTACTAGCCTTATAACATTTTAATGTGCATTCACAAACAGCGTGTTGGAGACGGTTGTGTATCCAGATCCCAATCTGCTTCCATTCTTTGAACGCTTTAAAGAGTATTTCATTGGAGTCTTATGTTACAGACTTTTTATTTAAAAATCGTACATGTAGCGTGTCGTAAGAATATAATTGCAGATGCTTTCTCACTGATGTAACTGACAAAGTTCAGACGAGATTTGTATTTATCTGATGGTAAATATCGGTAAATGGGAAGGAGTTAAGGTGGACTAATATTTCAGTGATCTGTATGTTATGGTAATGTGTTTAAAGAATAGAAAAACAAATGAGGCCGTGTTTTCATTATGATGATTCTTTTTTGAGTGAAAAGGTAGTAAAAACGTATACAGGGTATTGTACCTTTAAGAGAGTTGAAAGATTTACAAGCACAGTGAGTTCTGGAACATTTACAATGAAAGACTTGGTCCAGCAGCTGGCAGTGCCTGGGTTGCTATGAGACAAAAAAAAAATCAAATCTGATCAATCCGTTTAAATTATGTCCAAGAAGCTAAACTACATTTGGTAATATTTTTTAAAAATGAAATTACCCGATGATTTGGGGTAGAAAGCTGAAAAAAAAATGACCACTTAGGGGAGAACTGCCATGACACCACCATCTGCAGACTGCCAGGAGAATAGGTCTCCAAAATGTACCTTTATTTATCAATGACCCGTGAAACAGAAACTCTAAGGAGAAGAAAAGACAGAGGAAGATACAAAGAGAAGATTCGAAAGCTGGCTGGTTATGAAATTTGAATGTTTTGGTATATCTTAATTGGGGCTAGGGAGTGGTGATCGGACCAGTATTGTAGAGGAGAACATAAAAAATAGTTCAGAGAAAGGAGTTGCAAATAGTTGTTAGTTGACTATTCTCTGTTAGACTTTTTTTTAAAAAAAAGTTGTTAATTTTTACTTCAAATAGTGACCTTTATGATGGTTGTAGGCCTTCCGGATTTTTACAGATTGCAGCACAGTTTCAATCATTTCTGTGTTGCAACTTTAAATTTGCGCAGGGTGGGGATTCCCTATATTGAAACACATTACTTGGATTCCTCTGCACAGATGCTGCCAGATCTGCAGAGGTTTTCCAGCACATTTCTGTCTTACGGAATCTGCAGTTCTCTTGACTTTCTTATGTGTATCATTGACAGCCACGGTTGAGGTCCTGGAGGACAGGAAGACAGCTAATGTCGTTACATTATTTGTAATTTAGATGCAAGGAAAGTCCAGGGAACTACAGACCAGTGAGTTTAATGTCAAGGGTGGATAAGTGTTTGTAGGAGATTCTGAGAGGCAGGATTTACATGCATTTGGAAAGACAAGGACTGATTGGGGATATTCAGCACTGCGTTATGTCTGGGAATCCATGTCTCACAAACGAGATTGCAGGTTTTGAAGAGGTGATCAGGAAGATAGATGAATGTAAACCAGCATACGTTGTCTACGTGGACCTTAGTGAGGCCCAACAAGGTTCCACATGGTAGTCTGTTTAATAAGGTTAGATCACAGGAGATCAGGGAGAGCTATCCAATTAGATGCAAAACTGGCTTGACCGTAGGAGACAGAGGGTTGTGGGAGAGATTTGCTGTTCCAATTGGTGGGCTGTGTCCAGCGTTGTGCCTCAAGGACCAGGCTGCTGTTGTTCCTTGCTTTTGTAAATGGTTTGGATGAGAATATTGGAACTGTGAATAGTAATTTGGAGACAAAACCCCCAAAATTGGAGTTCTGGTGGACAGTGAAGAAGGCTATCTTAGAGAACAAAGATATCTTGATTTACTTGACAAGTGGGCTGAGGATTGGCTGTTATAGCTCCATGCAGATAAATGTGAGATGTTAGACAAACGAGTGTAGGATTTATTCAGAAAATGGTAGGGCGCTGGGGAGTGTTGTCAAACAGAGAGATCCAGGGTCCAGGTATGTAGTTCCTTGAAAGTGAAGTCGCAGATTGACAAGGTAGTGAATAAGGCATAAGGCAATCTGACTTCCATCAGTCAGAGCATTGATTATAGGAATTGGTATATCATGTTGTGGCTCTACAAGAGAATGGTAAGGCCACATTTAAAGCTCTGAGTGCAATTCTTGTATCCCTGCTATTGGACGGATGTTAGAAACTGGGAAGGGGACAAACGTATTTAAAATATGTGCTGGAGATGAGAGATTTTGAGATATAAGGGCATGCTAGGATTTCGTTCCTTTTGCGTTGGAGGCTGAGAAGTGAACTTTATTACATCATGAGAGGCATGGATAGGAGGGTATGTCCAGAACCAGAGAGGAGAGGTTTAAGGTGAGAATGGAGACATTTGAAAGAGATCTCAGGGACAGTTGTTTCTCACAGAGGGTGGTGTGTATATGCAGCGAGCTGTCAGAGGAAGTGGCATTGGGGAGTACAATTACAACATATGAAAGACAATTGGATGCGGACATGAATAGAAAAGGTTTGGAGGGGTCTGTGCCAAAAGAAGAAAGATAGTAATCATTCAGTTTCGGTAATCAGGTGAGCATGGAAGAGTTGGGCCAAAAGGTCTGTTTGTATATTGTCTAAGTCGAAGAGTCTATGACTCTTTCACTCCTCCTTCATCGCTAATCCTTCATTGCACTCAATTCATTTCCAAGTCAAAACTCATCTGCAAATACTTTAAATAATCTAACTCTCTAAACTTTCTTAAATAGAGAATTCCTGACATTGATGTGCTTCTGTAGACTACAGCAGCAGCAGACGCAGAATTAAATTCAAGCACAATCTGTAACGTTTTTCCTGGGATAATCCCTCACTGTACCATTCCAACCAAGTTCATCTGTAGTTCATTGATGTATAGGTGAACGTGCCAGGGTCCCAATTTACCTAATCCTGATAACAACCTGGTGATGGACGGTTAAAAAATTTCATAGAGGAGAGGACTCCACTATTATCCCAGTAATAAATAATGGAACAGTCCTGTACATCAGTGTAAAAGATAAGGATGTAGTTCTGGCAAGATACTCCGCCAGACGTGTTGAGTGGATGATCCACCTCACCCTCGCCATAATGCCCACATAATCACAGATGCCCATCTTCAATCAATTTGATTTGCTGCACGTGACATGAAGAAACTGCTGAACACAGTAGATACAATAAAGGCAATGAGCTTTGACCCCATTCCTGCAATAGGACTGCAGACTTGTGCTGCACAACAAGCCGTGTCTCTGGGGAAGCTGTTTCATCCCAGCTCCAACTTTGACATCTCCCTGGCAAAGTGGAAAGTTACTTAAATATGCCCCATCCCCTAAGAGGAGATTAATTACAATCTAACTATTTACCCCCATCAGTCCCATCACGATTGTTCAACTGATAGAAGCTCTTTTTAACAGATCTGTCAAACAGCACAGAAATAACTAGCTCAGTGCGGTTTCCAATAGATCTCTACGTGGAGTTGGTGCAGTTGTGGAAATGTCACTGGATTACTAATCCAGACCAGACTAATGCTCTGGCAACTGATGGAAATTAATAACAATTAATAGAATATCGAGATCTAAAATCTGGTATCAGTAACGGTGAAGCTGAAATCAATGTCGATTGCAAACTCCAATTAGCTTCATCAATGTACTTTCAGGAAGTGAATTCTGGCCTGGTGAATTCCATGCATTCCTGGTCTGGCCTAAGTGATAGTCTAGACACACACGCATGTGATAAACTTTTCAATGGTCTCTAAAACGGTAAAGCAAGACACGAAATTGTATCAAACTACTCCGAGGTTTGGAAGGATAAAACTGACAGAACTTCCAGCAGCAGCCTCAGTATTGGAAAAGGGAACGAGAATCACAGTCCTGTTGGCTCTACAGAGGCGTCCTTCCTAACATCTGAGAGCTTGTGACAGCCATGCTCCAGATGTCTCTCGATCCCTTTCATGTCGAGAAATCCTTATTTATATTCAGTGCCTTGTATTCCACAGCTTATGTGGGAGAGAAATCCCCAGAGTCACCAGTCACTGAGTGCAGACATTTATTCTCATCTCAATGCAGAGTGGACTGTCTGTACTTAATACTGTGGGCCCTTGTTTTAGATGTTCAAGCCAGGGGAATTATCATCCCTGGTTCCAATCTGAATCACCCTGTCAGAGTTTTATATATTTCACTGAGATCTCCACTCATTTTCCTAAACACCATGGAATACAGGCCCAGCCACCCCAAACTCTGCTCCCACAACAAGCCTGTCATCCCAGAGATCATTCTGGTCATCCTTCACTGCACTCCCTCAATGTCAGGTTTGTCCCTTATAAGGTAAGGAGACCAAAACTGGACACAATACTGCAAAATGTTCAAGATGGGCTCTCAACAAAGTCCCGTACAGCTGCAGTAAGACACCCTTAGTCCTAACAGTCAATCTCCGAGAAATAAGATCAACACACCATTTATCTTCCTGCCTGCTTTCTGCTCTTGCAATATTGCTTTAAGTGACTGGTGTACAAGGAGACACAGATGCTTTTCAATGTTGCAGTTCCCCATTTGTTGGGTCTATGTACACTGGTCAGCGTGCCCAATGCCATTCCTTGTATTGGCTTCTGGTTTGAGAACTCACTGCCCTGCATGGACACGGAGGGCTGTGCAGATGGAAAAAAGAAAGAACATAAATCCCTTTAAAGGTTAACATGTTTCATCCAATGCCTTTTCAAATGATAGGTTGCTGTTTTATAGTCCCCATCAAAGCGCACAGCGTCACATCCACCCCCATTGATCTTCATCTGCCACGTATTTGCCCATTCACTCCACTTGTCTCCATCACTTTGGTGATTTTTTTCTTAAATTCTCCTCGCCCACTAACAATCCGGTATAATTTAGTGCTGTCAAAAACTGAAAAATATTGCATTTGATTCCCTCAACTAAATTTTTGACATGCATTGAGAATAGCTGGGGCCCAATAACTGATCCCTGTGACACGCCATGATCTAAATACATTGCATGCATTTTTCGGTGTATGTATTGCCCAGTCAGTTTCTCAAATATGTTCCCATTTCATGTTGACCCATTGCATAAGAACGTACTAACGAGGAGAAGGAGTAGGCCATCGGGCCCTTCAAGCCTGCGCCACCATTCAATAAGATAATGGCTAATCATTTCATAGCCTCAGCTCCACTTACACACCCCCCCACCCCCGACTCACCATAACTCTTAATTCCTTTACTGTTCAAACATTATCCAACTGAGTTCAAACACATTCAATGACAAAGCCTCAAATACTTCACTGGTCGAAGAATTCAACAGATTTACAGCCTTCTTGGTCAAGAAGTTCCTTCTCAATTCAGTCCGAAATCTGCTTCATCTAATTTTGAGGCTTTGCCCTCTTGTCCTAATTTCATGTACTACTGGAAACGTCCTTTATATTTCTATCTTATCTACTCTCTTCACAATTATACATGTTTCTATCAGATCCTCCCTCATTCTTTCAATTTCCAATCAATATATAATTCCAGTCTATTCAGTCTCTCCTCAAACACCCCCCCCCCCTCCCACCTCTGGAACCAACTTAGTGAGCCTCCTCTGAATCCATTGTAGTGCTAGAATTTCGTTTCTAAAGTAGGGAGACCAAAGTTGTACGTATTACAGGTGTGGTCTCACTAGCATCCAGTAGAGCTGCAACATAACTCCCTGCTTTTACGCTCAATCCATTTTGCAATGAAAGACAAAATTCCATTTGCCTCGTTAATTACTTTTTGCCCCTACAGACCAACTTCTGTGATTCCTGCACAAGGACACCCAGGTCCCTCTGCACAAGAGCATGCTGCATTGTTTTGACAATTCAAATAAGAGTCCTCTTTCTTATTTTTCCTACCAAAATGAATGATTTCACATTTATTATAATTGTACTCCATCTGAAAGACTTTGGCCAACTCACTTTGTAATTTATAACAGTCCTCTGCACACGTATCTCTGCCACTCATTTTAGTATCGTCTGCAATCTTTGAGACACGACACTTGGTCCCCTACTCCAAATCATCTATGTAAGCTGTGAATAGCTATGGTCCCAGCACTGCTCCATGAGGCACTCTAATAGTCACTGATCAGCAACCAGAAAAACAATCATGTATTCCTGCTCGTTGCTTCATGTGAGTTAACCAATCCTCTATTCATACTTATATATTACCTGTAATGCCACACATTACACAGCAGCCTTTTCGACGTCACTGTATCTTTTTTTAGATTACTTATTGTGTGGAAACAACACCTTTGGACCAACAAGCCCACACTGACCCATGGAAGCGCAACCCACCCAGACCGATTCCCCTACATTTTACCCCTTCACCTAACGCTAAGGGCAATTTAGCATAGCCAATTCACCTAATCTGCATGTTTTTGGCAGGAAATCGGAGCACCCGGAGGAAACCCACACAGACCCGGGAGAACATGCAAATTCCACACTGACTGTCACCCAAGGCTGGAATTGAACCTGGGACCCTGGTGCTGTGAGGCAGCAGTGCTTACCACTGAGCCATCGTGCCGCGAAAGTAGGCTATAGATATTCAGGTAACTAGCAATAATGTAGTTTGGTGTTTTCTGGCTGGCGTTGTTGTACTGGGATGAAAGGCCTGTTTGTATGTTATATGACTCTATCACTTTAATTTTTGGAAACAGAGAACGTAGTCTCACTATTTCCATAGCTTGTGAGCATCAGATAATGAGGAATACAATCACCAAGGGCACACAGGTTTTGAAGCTATATCATTCTCCCTTCACTATCAAATTGTTAAGAACCCGTTTCTATCTTTGTAACATTCCTGTTAGTGTTCCTGCACCACAAGAATCCCTGGAGTTTATCATCATATTCTGAATAGAAATTAAACACAGGCTACATAATGCTGGCCTTGGTAATGAAACACACCTCACAAGAACAACTGAAAATACTAACGTTATCCATTCGACCCAATCGGATTTCTAAAGCAGTTTCAAAGCAGGTTTTCCCTTTGTCCAATGCTCCTGACCTCTCTACAACATTATGAACCTTTCCTGGGTGCTTTTCCCGTGCTGTTTAAAAGTCACATTTGGAACGCTGTGCCCAATAATCTGAAAAGAGAGTTTCCATGTTCATAAGAATTGTGTCAGTTTTGTTTAGTATTTAAAGACAACAGAAATGCAGAAACTAGAATCAGGAGTAAGGAATCAAAACAGTTCCACCATGCAATACCATCGTGGATGATCTGACTGTGGCTCAATCACGCATTCCTCCTTTGCTCTTACAATGTTATTGCGTCATTCTTAGTCAAGAATCTGCCTGCCTCTGTCCTAGGAATACTCAAAGTCTTATCTTCTATTGTTCTCTGGGTACAACACTTTGAGACGA
The DNA here is from genome assembly GCF_020745735.1 of Hemiscyllium ocellatum. NCBI lineage: Eukaryota > Metazoa > Chordata > Chondrichthyes > Orectolobiformes > Hemiscylliidae > Hemiscyllium > Hemiscyllium ocellatum. The sequence continues at coordinate 309,438 of NW_026867841.1, forward strand.
TTACACCAAATCACCATCTTCTTCACGGAGATATTCTTCAACTTTGCAGCCCATCTGTTTATGGTAATCTCTCACACAAGCCGAAACATCGTTTCAGAATTCAAATTCAAAAGACTACTTGGAGTATTCTGGGGTTAAACAAGATCACATTATTTGCCGAAACACAAGCAGATCCAGGGCCAGTCAGTTCAAAATTTTCTCCATAAATAAATGTTGCTCCCAGGAGTCAGCTGAGTGAATCTTTTCTGGATTACATTTCATATCATTGTGGTCTTCGCTTTCTTCATGTGGTTATACCAATACATTATAAATCTGTACAAAATCATCCCTACTTTCAAATGTATTGCGTTTCAGGAAGTTTCAACATTTATTTTACATCTCTAAAAATTTGATGTGCATGAATTTTTTTTAATTTTGTAATCGAGGTACCGGTTTCTCCGTGCCTAAAGCCAATCTCTACATTGAAATAATACGCTACTTTTCCAATCAATCCTCTAATATGTTTGAGCACAAACACATTTTTGCTACTATGCTCCATACACCAATATTTGCCTGCTCACTTGGCCCACCTTAATCTCTTTTTAGACTCATGTCCTCTTCATAGCTTCCTTCTCTAACAGTTTCAAAAGATTGTAATCTTCCCTAATACAGACAGACTATTTGGTCAAAGAAACGTACTGTGGCGTCATTTCAAAGTAATTTAAAATGAAATATATTTTACTCCATGTCTAAACTATAAATTTGAGACAAAGCTAAAGTGTTTTGCAGTCGCATCACTCAGTTCCCATTACTCAACGTAGGGTCAGATGGTGTGGAATGTGTGGAATGTGTGTGGGTAGAATTGAGGAATCGCAAAGGTGAAAAAACACAATTGGAGTTATGTACAGGTCTTTGCATCGTAGTCAGGAGCTGGGGCGCATGATAGACAAGAAACCAGAAAAGATATGTAGAAAAGGCAAAGCTACAGTGAGTGGGGGATTTCAATATGTAGGTGGACTGGGAAAATCTGACTGGTAGTGGTTTGCAAGGAAAGGAATTTGTGGAATGTCTATGAGCAGGTTGAGGTGCAGGCAACAAGGGAACGGGTAATACTGGATTTAGAGCTGTGCAGTGAGACAGACTTGATAAGGAAGCTTAAGGTGAAGGAACCCTTTGGAGGCAGTGATCCTGATATGATTGAACCTAAACTTCAATTTGAGAAGAAGAAAGTAGAATCAGAGTTAATATTACAGCTGGATAAAGGCACCTACAAAGACATGAGGGAGCAGCTGGGTAGAATTGTCTGGGAGAGGAGCCGAGCAGGAAAGACACTGGAACAGTAATGGCGGGAGTTTCTCGGAGCAATTTATGAGTCACAGCAGATTCATCCTGAGGTAAAAGATGCATTGTACATGGAGGATGAGGCATCCATGGATGACTGGGGAATGCATGACTCGGGTAAAAGTAAAAGAGAAAGCAGATAACACGGCCAATGGCAGTGGGAAACCAGAGGACTGGGAAGCTTACAATGAGGAACAGAGGACAACAAAATAATAAATAAGGAGGGGGAAGATTAAATATGAGGGTAAGCTACCAGTGATATAAAGGACGACTGTAAGAGTCTATTTAGATATATAAAGGGCAAAAAAGAGAAGCAGAAGTGGGTGTTGGGGCATTGGAGAATAAGGCTGGAGAGATGGTAGTGAGGAACAAATAATAGATGAAAAACTGAATAATTATTTCATGTCAGATTTCACGGCGGAAGACATGAATAATATCCCAAAAATTCAAGAGAATCAGGAGGCAGAGCTGATTAGGAGAAGCTACTCGAAAAAACTAAATGGGTATATATCCTGGATGGAGATCTTCCAGAAATCTTTGGAATCAGGGAGGATCCCAGAAGACGAGAAAATTTTGAACGTGGCACACTGCTTGTTTAAATAGATATTTTTTATTGAAAAAAGGAGATTTTTGAATTGTTTTACAAAATTAAAATGATAGTACAAACTAGCGTATTCTGCTTTATAATATAATAAAAACCCCAATATAGAATTTGAAAACAAACTACTAATCTATTCTCCAAACTAGCTAAACATAAGATAGGATATCCTACGTTACTAACAATAAACAAAAGGGTAAAAGAAAATAAATAAGTAAATAAATAACTAGATACATATTTTTAAACATTTGTATTAAGTAATAACAGATTTAATATTGATAGAGGATTACTCCTCCCAGGGCCCCTGAACCAGCCAGAACCACCCCCATGGCTAAGCAAAGTCTCTGAACAATGTGGCTGATATATCTGTGTCAATGTAGTTCAAGAAGGGATGCCATGTTCTATAAAATAATTCCACCTCTTGGTGCACCATATTCATAAGGAAGTTAAGGGGATATATTCCATGACTATCCTGTGCTAATTTGAAAGTCATAGGGGACCTTCGGATTCCAATTCACTAAAATGTTTTTTCCTGGACAAAAGGAAAGGATAATGAATAATATCCTCCAGTATACATCCAAAGAAGGGAAATTTGGGGAGCCGAAAAGTAGAGGCACAAGGTTCAACCCAATCTCCATACCCAGAATCTTTGGCAAGGCATTCGCTACTCTATCTCAATTCATGCAAGTCTTACGGGATGTCCACAGACAATGTGTGAGAGCACGAACTTCTATTTTGCATATAAGACTCATTGGAGATGCTCCTACCTTAAACTTTGCAAGTCACTCAGGTGCTATGTGAGCCCTGTGAAGTATCTTCAATTGGATAGCCTGAGTTCTGTTACAAATAGACAACTCCCTAGCGTTTTCCCAGACGTCCTCCCACATCTCTAAGGAGTATTCAATCCCCAAATCTTGACCCAATCCCAACGTTCCCACTATAGGGGTATAAGGGAGGTTTTTTGTAGGTTACCCTCATCCTGTCTCATTATCCTCCAGGTTTTGATTGTATTTAATAAAATAGAATTTTTACAATGATCCAAAATGACTCTCATCTTAACGATAAATAGTACATTGATGAGGGAATATTTTGCTTGGGAGGCTTCAATATGTAACCAGATTGATTGTGGTTCACAAGAGATCCAATCAGCTACGTAGGATAATAGAGAGCTCAATTCGTACCTCCTGAAATCCGGAAAATCCAGCCCACCCCTTATTTGTGGAAGCTGCAGCTTTTCTAATTTCATAAGGGGCTGTCTATGACTCCAAATAAAGGAGCCGAGCCAACCATAAAGCTTACGCAGCGCCTGCCTCGGCAGCATTAAAGGGAGCATTCTCATAGCGTATAAAAGGCAAGGTAGGACGTTCATGTTGACCAACGCTTTATTCAACCTAGCCAGGATATTGGGAGATCTTCCCAGCGGTGAAGGTCCTATCTTATTTTCACAAATAAATGTGTATAATTGGCTTTATGTAGCTGACCAAATGCCAGAGAATTAAAAATAAATAAATAAAGAAAACCTCTCAGTGAGCAACGAAAGGGGAATCGGGATTCATCCGGGAAATTGTATATACTGGCAAGACCTCCAAGCAGCGTGGCCTGAGATTTTATTAAATTGATTTTATAATTGAGAACACACCAAATAAGTTAAGCACTTGAATTTAGCAGGGCACAGATGTCAATGGATCATTTAAGAACAGAAATACATCTGCATAGAGAGTAATTTTGTGCTTACCCGATTTAACCTCCGGAACCATTGTATTAGGGTCCGCTCATATAGCTTTCACCAACAGCTCAATCACTCGCATAAATAATAATGGTGAGAGAGGGCAACCCTGTCGAAAACCTCTCCCAACGTTAACACTATCCGAACTTAAAACCGCTGCTTTGGGATCATTAGTTAATACTGTAACCCATTTAGTAAAGACCTCTCCAACACGAAACCGTTTCAGTGTACAAAAGAGATATGGCCATTCTACCCAATCAAATGCCTTATCTGCCTCTGGGGATATAACTAATGCCAGTATTGCTCCCTCCTGGCAGGCCTATACTATATTTAAGACTTTTGTAATGTTATTAGTTGATCTGCGACCCTTTATAAACCCCATCTGGTCCTCTTTTATAACGAATGGTAAAACACGCGCCAGTCTTAATGTCAACATTTTTTGTGAGAACTTAAAATGCACATTCAACAAGGGCATTGGTTTACATGAAGAGCAGTCATCTGGGGCCTTTCCCTTCTTAAGAATGAGAGAAATATTTGCTTCTCTCAGAGAAGGCGAGAGGCAGCCCTGACTATGTGAATCTTTATACATATTGATAAGTGGCCTGGCCAATTCCCCAATCAATTCTTCATAGAACTCAGCTTGGAATCCATCTGGTCCAGACGCTTTGCCACCCCCTGGAGCTCCCTTACCGCGTCCTGTATTTCCTGGGTTGCCAGGGGGCATTCAAGAACAACATCTGTTCCGAAGTTAGGCCGGGGAGGGTCAGATGTTATTTTTATAAAAAGACTCTATCTTCCTCGTTCTACACTTACAACCCTGTGATCTATACAATTCGACACAGAACTTTCTAAAGGCTGCACTACTCATTTCACGATCACAAGTCAGGGTACCAGCACTTTTTCTAATAGACATAATGGCTTGCGGAGCCATTTTCTTTCTGGCAAGTTATTGTATATACCTGCCCGGCTTGTCACCGTATTCAAATAATCTCTGCTTCGCCAGTAATATGCTGTTTGAGTAAGTGTGGTATTCAAAGTTGCCCTGTGGGCTGTGATCAGCTGCAGTTTAGTAATGGAGGGTCTATCCACATACACTGTCTCACCCGCCTTCAGGCGAGCGACAAGCAGATGCTTTTCTTCTCCTTTTTGTCTTAATGAGATAACCAAGCATCACACATATGCCTTAGCAGTCTCCCACATCACCAAAGGGTTACTGGCCGTGTTTGAGTTGATATCCCAGAAGGTTTTAAATTCATGCAAGAAATATTGTGTGAACTTACTATCCTTCAATAGGAAAAGGTCCATACGCCAATTTCGGGAAGCTGTCTTATCATCACTAGTCTTAACCTCCATATATACTGCGGCATGGTTGGAAATAGTTATATTACCTACTTTACAAAACAATATTGAGTTCAAATGTGTCGAAGGGACAGAAACATATCGATTCTGGTCTGGCATTTGTGTGGGTTAGATTAAAAAGTAAAGTCTTTACCCTGAGCGTGAAGACGCCTCCACACGTCTACCTGCCCCAACTCCCTACTCATATCCGCCCACTGCCGAGATCTTAAAGATGGCTGAAGGGTGACCTTATGGGGGTTTACAAAATTATGAGTGGCATGGATAGGACAAATAGACAAAGTCTTTTCCCAGGGGACGGGAAGTCCAGAATGAGAGTTCATAGGTTTAGGTTGAAAGGGGAAAGACATAAAAGAAACTTAAGGGACACTTTTCTCCACACAGAGGTGGTACGGGTACGGAATGTGCTGCCAGAGGATGTGGTGGACGCTGGTACAATTACAATATTGAAGAGGCATTTGGATGGGTATATGAATAAAAAGGGTTTGGGGGGATATGGGCTGGGTGTTGGCAGGTGGGACTAGTTTGGTTTGGGATATGTGGTTGGCATGGACAGGTTGGACTGAAGGGTCTGCTTCCAAGCTGTACATCTATATGACTCTATGACTCTATATGCCCGCAGAGCTCTTATGTATTCTGTCCAGCCCTGGGTTGATGATACAATTAAAATATCCCCCTATAATTGTGTGGTGCATCCCGAGAACACTTCCATTACAAATTTAAAAGAGTGTGCCGGGGGTGGGGTGGGGGTGGTGGCAACAAAGATTCAAAATCACATATACCTCTCCATATATTAGCGCATTAATGAATATATACCGTCCAGACTCATATTTTATCTGGCTTAGCATTTGGAAAGGAAGATTCTTCCGAATAAGAATGGCTACTCACCTACTTATTGAGCTGAAAGATGAAAAGAACACCTTGCCAAAACCACCGTATTGCAGCTTCGAATGCTCCTTAGCAAGTAGCTGTGTCTCCTGTAGAAGGGCTACATTTACCCTTTGTTTTTAAAGACTTGATAATATCTTATTCCTTTTGATTGGTGAGTGGCTCCCCTTGACATTTCAGGTACACCACCTAAACGAATGACTAGCCATGATAATTCAAACAAGCCCGAAACCCCCCAGGAGGAAGAACCCCATCCAAAAGACAATGAATTAAAACCAAAAATGATTCACATACGAAACACTTTTAAAAAGCAGCTAAATCAAAACAACTAAGAACCACTCCTAAAAACAAATAACATAAAACATTTTTAAAAGGAGACTTTCCCCCTTGTTCACAAGGGGCACTATCATCTTCCAATAAACCAACCATTACATCTCCCAGTGAGAGCCATACCCTCGATCCAGGCATTACAATATGGAGTAAATAAATTCCAACATCTTACGAGACAGGAATTAAAAGTAGGCGACCCCCGCATACCAACACCTAGATACACTTAGCAAGACAACACAAGATGAAAATATATGAAATTACAAAATTACAATCCCAGCAAGTAATAAGCAACCAAAGTTTAAAAAAACGCCCACATATAGTCAAATAAACTCCACTCGCTATAGGTAAGGGTCCATAGAAAGGATAAGGAAGGGTCTCCCACATCACATCCCCTCACCAAGGAATCATGGAGACAAGAAAGAAGAAGAAAGGGCGAGAAAAACAAAAGCAGGGGCAAAATAAAGTCATTATCCATACATGTCAAGTCCTTCAGTCTATGTGAGAGCATCCAGGTATTATTTTATTTTTTTTTCCGGTGATCTGAAGTAATATACAGATCCTCCATGACTGCAGCGCATAGAATATTGAGTATTTAAATCCCTCAAATGCTTCGTACCATCAACAAATGCCTTGCACTTGTGGACACAGCCAGAGAGAAGTCCTGGAAGAAGATTATCCTGGAGCCCTTGTATATCATGGCATGAGAATCCTTCCCCAAGACTCTGGAGGCCTCTAGCAGCATCTGTTTTTCCCTCTAATGTTGAAGTTGAACTAGGACTGGGCAGGGGCGCTGGTCTGGTTGGGTAAGAGACATTACAGAGTATTCATTACAGCAACAGTGATGATGTGAAGATAATGTCCAAATCAAGAACAGTTTGTAGTTTCATTATCATGCTTATAATTTCGCAAAAATATTATTGCGAACTTTAGACATAGGGCCAGAGATGGTGATATTAGGTCAGACAACCAAAAGCATTGCCAAATAAGCAGGTTTTGAGGAATGTCTTAAAGGAGGAAAGCAGACCTATGAAGGTTTGGCTGTGAATTTCAGACCTTGCTGCTTTGGCAACTGTAAAAGCAGCCACACAGGTGAGGTAATGAATTACCAGATCATTGGGAGTCTCGAACAGAATGGGTTGTCGAGGTCTCAAATGGTGTGAGATACAGCGAGCTAGGCATGATAACACCCAGGAATTACATCAAGGGTGAGAATTTTAAATTCTCCCACATTGGATCTGTCTAAATCATTCCCAAGAACAAACAGTATTCCTGGAACTGACACTCTGTCACTCAGTCTCACTGATACCTCCTCAACCTCGATTTGGCACTCCACCTAATGTTGCACAAGGGAATGCTAAATTTCTGTTCCCATTCCACCAATTATCACGCTGTTGAGTAACATGTCATAAAGAGTGGAAGTGCTTCCATTTCTTACTCTTAGAGGCCGAGGGAAAGTGAGGACTGCAGATGCTGGAGGTCAGAGTTGAAAAGTGTGGGGCTGGAAATGCACAGCAGATGGCAGCATCCGAGGGGCAGGAGGGTCGACGTTTCAGGCATAAGTCCTTCTTCAGGAAGGTGGGACGTAAGGAAGGGTGATGGGGTGATAATTAAATAGGAGGTTGGGGTGGAGCTGGGTGGAAGGTAGCTTGGAAGGCGATAGATGGATGTAGATGGGGTCTGATGGTGATAGGTCAGAGAGGAGGGTGCAGTGGATAGGTGGTAGGACAGCTGAAATCGTCAAACTATACAGCATCAACGTTGACTTCACCAATTTCCAAATCGCTCCTCGGCAACGTCATCCCAGATCCAACCGTTCAAATTCGCACTGCACTCTTGAGCTGTTCTAACTGTACATCTTCCTTCCCACATATCACTAACACTCCCACCTACATCTTCCTATCACCCTCCCAGTGACTCTCCTGCCAGTCCAGCTCCTACCCTCCGATTTAACTTTCAGCCCGCTTGTCCCCCAGCCACATTCCTGACGATGAGTTTATGCCTGATATGTCGATTGTTCTACTCTTCAGATGCTTCCTGATCTGTTGTGCCTTTCTGGCTCCTCACTTCTCAACTATTAGATACTGAACAAATCCCGTATCTTGCAAAAATTATAACTTCTTGTCCTCTCCCACACCCCATTTTTTTTCTTAGTAAGGTTTATCTACAGATACGAATTCTTTATAGAGATCAGGCACTGACTCCATACACAACACCTGTCTAGGTTGTATACTTGCTTGCAGCTCCTCAGCTCCACTCGGGGTCTCCTTTACCAAGTTCACTAATGCTACTGGCTGAAACTGTTTTACCACATTTTCCCCAAAGTGTCTTCCTTCAATGCACAGCACTGTGTGTCCCAGCTTACTGCAGTGAAAACACATTTTCCCAGTGCCCTTCTTAAAACATCAGCACTGCAATTTTATGTGTTCCACACTCTTATAGTGAGAACACCTGAGGCTTTCACTTCCTTTCAGCCCCTTGGGCTTTTCTTTTCACCTGTGGTAAACTATTGCCAATGTGTTTTTCTCTATGTTTTGTAGTTTAGGATCTTCACTTCTCCCAATTTCTATCCCTCACAGGATGAAAATCCTCCCAGAGCTAAATTTCATCTCATGCACCAATGCATACTTAACTGGCATTTCTGCGGCGCTTCTCACTTCTTGAACTTTCTGTTTATTTGCATGAATTCTTAGCACCTCTGGAAATGAGTCTTTAAACACGTCCAGCAGAATAATCGCCCATCGGGCCTCACAGGCTTTATCCATTTCTAAGGCCTGCACCCATTTATCAAAATGACTGTGGTTAATTCTTTCAAACTCAATATAAGTCTGACCTGGTTCCATCTCTATATTTCAAAATCGCTGTCTATATTCTTCGAGTATCAATTCAGAAGCTCTCAAAATAGACTGTTTGGCATCTGCATAATCTCTTGCTCCATCATGTGACAGCACTGCACATACCTCTCAAACTGTGCCAACCATCTTCTTCTGAACTAGCATTTCCCACATGTTCACTGGACACACCATCTGCCGAGATAATTTTGCAAATGAAATAAAAAAGTTTTTGGCATTTTTCTCACCGAAATATGGCAATTTATTAACATAGTTGAATACATCCCTACGTTCTCCCTGCATCTTCCTTCTGCTAATTTAACTTTCTTATTTAGTTCCAAACTTTTGAATTTCAAATTCTCCCTCTCTTCCTTTTTCCTCTCTTACTCTTTCTCTGTCTTCTCTCTCTCTCTTTCTGCCTCTCCCTTTATCCTCTAACTCCAGTTGTCCACTTGCAATTTCAGTTTTTTCTACCTCGACTGCATTTGCCTGCTTCTCTGATACACTAATGCGCTTGACCAACTCCATTATGATGACAGCTTTCCTTTTGTCCCTGGTGAAAGCCAATTCTAATCTACATGTTAATTCTAAAAGTATGCCCTTCCTTTATCTTTCTACGCTTTATTGGTAAATTTGGGAATCATCTTCAAACGCCAGAACCTCTTTAGTAATGTACAAAGCCATTTCTTTTATTTAACCAACCACAAGGAAACAAAATTAAATGAATTTTCTCACCTATTTTATTTGAAGATCTAGGTCACTAACTGCCCAAGTGGTGGAATCTGTGGGTCCTTTTGTACCCCAAATCCCATACGACAAGCCCGCAAACCGTTATGATATCGATGTCGCACCCCTCTGTTCATTAAGAACACACACCCAGAAAAGCTTATCTCGTCCCGTAATCTGTTAAAATATGAGTGACAGAGAAGTCCCTAATTCAACTTTTAAAAGAAAAATAACAATTTATAAGTATGTAAGTTCACTCGCTAGGCTTGGAGGTTTGTTTTCAGATGTTTCATCACCATGACTAGGTAACATCATCAGTTAGAGTCTCCGGTGACGCACTGGTGGTATGTCCAGGCTGTCTATTGATAGGTTTTGGTTTGTTAAGTTGGGTGATGTCATTTCCAGTTCTTTTTTGCAAGGGAAGGTAGCTAGAATCTAAGTTGATGTGTTTATTAATGTACTTCTGTTTGGAATGCCATGCCTCTAAGAACTTTCGTGCGTGTCTTTGTTTCGCCCGTCCTAGGATGTGTGTGTAGTCCCAGTGAAGTGGTGCCCTTCTTTGTCTGTATGTATGGAAACTAGTGATAGTGGGTCATGTCTTTGAGTGGTCAGCTGATGTTCATGTATCCTGGTAGCACGACAACAGTTTGAAATGGAGGAAAAATTATTTTATGTACACTGTTTAATCAGTGTGTGTTCAGATAAGGAAGATTGTTCATATGTATACAACACATTCTGAATGAACAACAGAGACACAGTTAACGAAAAATGGTGCACATGATGTATCACACTTATAAAGCATTAAGTCATTATTTGATCGTCATCTCAAGTGATATTTTCCCCTTCTCTCAACGTTCCCCATTTTCTGGGATTCCTTACTCTTGCCTCTCATTCTCATCAGGATATGTGTTATAAATCTTACTTATGGTATACTCGGTTGTACATGCACTGTACAAAGGACCACAACACACAGGAATTGCCAAACAGTGAGGGATGTACATCTACCTATTTCGATAATCTAGTTTTCTCATTTTTCTTATCTCCACATCTATATTCTCTCTCGTTCTCTCTTTGTATTTAGTTAAGAAATCCACCAATTATTCCTCGTATCCCTTCTCTCAAAACTCCATCCTCCGGTTTATATCTATTGTTCTCTTCTTGATGTGATGTGATTATTATTGAGCAATGACATGTGGGAGGAGCTGGCCAGAGTTAATTGGAAGGTGAGCCAAGAAAGAAAGACGATGGCGCAGCAATGCAGGAGTTTCTGGGAATGATTCTGTCGCTAATGTCAGAAATTCATCCCAAAGAAGATGAGACACAATTAGGGGAGGACAAGGCAGCCAGGAGTGATAAGGCATCAAACCAAAAGAGGAAACATGCAATGTGGTGAAGATGATTGGGAATCCAGAGAACTAATTGGCTCTGAAACTACATAAAGTTGGCATTAGTAACGCTACAGAGCTCTTAATCATGGTCATGCAGAGAAACAGAGGGAAACACATTTACCTCAAACAGAAGATGGCATTACTGAGGCAAAACTGCAAATGAATTAAGCAATTGAATTAAAATCAGTAAAGTATTTTTGCGCAATGTGTCAGATTGAAAGCAAGACCCGGGTAGACAGACCCTCAGCAGAATGAGAATTTAAAAATGAAAGTATTTCAACATCAGAAATCAGAGTAGGTCACTGAGTACAGGGCTGATGGGTGAATGGGTTTCAGTGAGAAATGGGGAACAGACAACAGATATGCATTGCAGATATTGCAGCTCCATACTGCGTATTCATGTAGTGTTGTAGACCACAGCAGCTGAAGTAGCAAACCTGCATTTCACCACAACCTGTAACTTTTTGCCTGGGACAATCTCCTCAGTCTGCCATTACCGTCAACACCATCTATGGCTCAGGGACGCGTGTGGGTAAAAGTTTCCGGGCAGAACCATGTGTACCTAAACCTCATGCTAACCCATTAAAGCTACCGCATTAGACCAACAGATCTGATTGAAGCTCCGCAGTCCTGCCACATTCAGTCATAAATGGTGATGGACGGTTAAACAAATGATGGAGGAAAGGGATCCACGAACATCCCCATTCCAAATAATGGAACAGGCCTGCACATCAGTGTAAGAGACCAGGATGTGGTGTCTGCACCATTCTCAGTCAGAAGTGTTGAGTTAATGATTCGTCTAACCCTCGCCATGATGCCCACAGAATCACAGATACCAGCCTTCAAACAATTTGATTCACTGCACGTGACATGAAGAAACAGCTGAACACAGTAGATACGACAAAGGCAGTGGGCCCTGACCCCATTCCTGCAATAGGACTGAAGACTTGTGCTGCACAGCGAGCCGTGTCCCTGGGGAAGCTGTTTCATTCTAGCTAAGGGGAGAATAATTACAATCTGACCAATTACCTCCCCCTTAGTCTCATCACGACAGTCAAATGGGTGGGAGCTCAAGCAGCACAAAAATAACCTGCGCAGTGTGGTTTCAGATAGGTCCCCAAATGGAGATGGTGCTGCTGTGGAAATGTCATTGGATTACTAATCCAGACCATGCTAATGCTCTGGCAGCTGGTGGAAGTTAAAAACAATTAATAAAATATCGAGATTTAAAATCAGTTACCTGTAATATTTACCCTGAAGCCAATGTCGATTGTAAACAGCTGTTTGCTTCCCCAAAGTACTTTCAAGAAGTGAATTTCCGGTGGTTTCCTGGTCTGGACTAAAAATGACTCCAGACGCATATACGTGTGATAAAATGTTCAATGGTCTCTGAAATGGCTCCAAAATTATCATCTCTGCTTCTAATCTGTCTCGCCCTGTTAGAGTTTTATATATTTCACTGAGATCTCCACTCATTTTCCTAAAGGCCATGGAATACAGGCCCAGTTGCCCCAAACTCTGCTCCCACAGCATGTCTGACATCTCAGAGATTAGTCCGCTCATCTTTGCTGCACTCCCTTAATGTCAGGTTTGTCCTTTATTAGGTAAGGAGACCAAAACTGCCCACAATACTGTACAAAGTTCGAGATGGGGTCTCACCAAGGCCCTGTACAGCTGCAGTAAGACACCCTTACACCTGGACTCAAATCCCCCTGAAATGAAGTTCAACACAACATTTACTTTCCTAACTGCTTTCTGTTCCTGCAAAAAAATACTTCCAGCGACTAGTGTACAGGGAATTCCAGATCCTTTTCAGTGTTACAGCTACCCACCTGTTGGGTCTATGTACACTGGTAATGTGACCCAATACCATTCGAAGTGTTTTCTTGTTTCAGAGTTCACTGCCCTGTATGGACGGCGGAGGTTGGTAATGAATGAAACAATAAGAAGCATAAGTCCCTTTATAGAGTAACATTTTTCAACCTTTTCAACTGGTAGGCTGCCGTTCTCTTTTTCCAATCAAAGAGCACAACGTCACATCTACCCACATTGTTCTTCATTCCCTGGCATTTGCACAGACACTCCACTTGCGTCAGTCACCTTGGAGCATTTTTTACTTCCTCCTCACCCACTCACAATCTGATATCGATAAATGCCATTATCAGGATTGTAGATCTTGCATTTGATTCCCTTTGACAAAAGTTTGGTGTATATTTGAAATGGCTAGTGCCCAACCACTACATCCTGCTATACCCCCGAGTCCTCTGCTCTGAAAAAAAACATTGATTTATTCCTATTCACTGTTTCCTGTAAGCTGTCCCATTGTAAAACCATGCCCTTCTGTTAGCCCCAGTCCCGTACAATTCAAATTTGCAAAATAGGCTTGGGGATTGATCAAAACTTTTTATGAAAATCCAATCGCAATGCATTGATTGCTTCTCAATAGTTTTGGTGAAAGTCAGTTTCTGAAGTATGATTCCCATTTGATAAATATCTGCTGTTTTATTCTCAGCCCACTGCTTTCAGTTCAAGTACTTTCTCCATAACGTTTATTTGCTAATTGTATTCTATTCCCTTTTTCTCTATCACCAGATTCAACTTTCCTCGTATTACGAGGAAGATTGTTTTTATGTTTTGTTTTCTTCTGTAAGGACATTTCTGAAATATTTGCTGCTTAGTTCTGCCATGTCCCTCTTCCCCATTCTCCATTCTCTGGATATAGACTGTAAAGAACCTGCACGTATTTTTCCCTTAATTTTGCCATTGACGTACTTTATGAAGCTATTACAAGTTCACTCTTATTACCCTTGTGCATATAGCGTGTTCTGAAACCCATCGATTTCTGTCTTAAGCCTTTCAATGATTGACCTTGCACAACCATGTACCCATAGAAGCATAGACTGTGCACCGTCAGAAATACAGCACGGTCACCATCAGTCCCACGAGCTGGAAACGTGATGACACTTGAAGAGGTCGTCCAAGTACTTTGTAACTCTGAGGTTACCCGTGACAAACTCCCTCTCCGTTCGTACATACGAGGCCCCAAAACCCTCTCGGTAAAAAACGATCCTCAAGTCCCCTCTAAATCTCAAACACTTCACTGACTAAAATGAACAGATGCTGTCTATCCACACTGTCCATGTCCCTCATAATCTTTCCTTCTGAATCACATCCCCCTCAGCCTTCTCTGCTCCAAAGTAAATAACCCGAGCTAATCCCACCTCTCTCCATAGTTGATATGCTCCATCCTAGGGAACATCCTGGTGAATATCCTCTGCACCCCCTCCAGTGCAATCACATCCTTCCTGTAATGTGACTCCCAGAACTAAACACAGTATTCTATCTTGGCCTAACCAAAGTTCCGCATAGCACTTATAATCTGTGCATCGATGAATAAAGGCTGTGCTTACACTATCTTTGTTTTTTGAACTTGTGTATTTACCTGTCCCGTCACATTCAGGCTTCTTCTGAGCTCCCTCGTGTGCTGTCATTCACTTAGTACTCCACTGTCTGCTTTCTTCTTCCAAAGTGCATCACCTCATTTTTATCAGGGTTGCATTACATCTTATACTAATCTGTCCATTCCATCTGTATCTTCCTGTAACATAAGACCTTCCTCCTCACTGCCAACCACCCGGTCAATCGTTGAATCAAACACAAACTTATTTATCACACTCTCCCCACCCCTCGTATATTTTCACAGATTACCACTTATGAATATCACAAATAATAAGGTTACAGATCACACCACGCCAGGTTATAGCCCAACAGGTTGATTCAGAGGCACTAGCTTTCGAAGCACTGCTTCTTCATCAGATAGTTGTGAGGTTTGAAAGCTCGTGTCTCGGAATAAACCTGGTG
Organism: Hemiscyllium ocellatum; assembly: GCF_020745735.1. Taxonomy (NCBI): domain Eukaryota; kingdom Metazoa; phylum Chordata; class Chondrichthyes; order Orectolobiformes; family Hemiscylliidae; genus Hemiscyllium; species Hemiscyllium ocellatum. The sequence continues at coordinate 324,459 of NW_026867841.1, forward strand.
TTGTATGATTTTTAACTTTGTCCACCCCAGTCCAATACTGCCATCTCCGAATCACAAATAATAAGGAACACAACATTGATCCCTATGGTGCACCATTAGACACCAGCCTCCAGACACACCAACAGGCTCCTACTACCACCCTCTGACTCCTACCACTAAAGTTGATTTAGATGCAACTTGGCAAGTCACTAATGACTCTTACCTATTCCCTGGTTATTCTGTTCCACTTGACACACTTGTTGAATACCTGGGGATTCTCCCTAAATTTGCCACGCCATCAGATTTCCATGCCCCTGTATTAGTCAGTCCTCTCCGAATGAAGAATTCTTATTGCAGTCTTAAATGGCCTGTCCCTTATCCTGCCTTTTTTTTGCCTTAAATGTCGAGTAGGCAGCCAGTGTAACATCCTGTTTATTTCCACTTTGTCCTATGTTTCGTAAATTTTCAAAATTTCACTGCGATCACCTCACATTCATTGAAACCTTAGAGTACACAGGCCGAGTTGCTGCATCAGACTATCTCACTATCTGAGAGACAAATCTGGAGAATGTCCATTGCATTTCCACTGTGGTCAGTATATTCTTTCTCAGATTAGGTCACTAAAACTGTACACATATTTTAGGTACAGGTTCACCAACTCTGTACACAATACTCCAGATACAGTCTCACCAACCCTGTACACAATACTCCAGGTTCAGTCTCACCAACTCGTACACAATACTCAAGGTACAATCTCACCAGCTCTGTACACAATACTCCAGGTACAGTCTCACCAACCCTGTACATAACACTCCAGATACAGTCTCACCAACCCTGCACACAATAGCCCAGGTACAGTCTCACCAACCCTGTACACAATACTCCAGATACAGTCTCACTAATACACTATGAAACTACTTCAACATTTCATTGCATCGATATTCTGACTCCTTTAATCGAAGGTGAACCCAACTTTAACTTTCCACTTACATAATTCTGAAGTTATTAAGTATGATTTCCTTTCAAAAATACACACTGATTCTCTTCAATGTTGCTGTTAATTTCTAAATATCCAATAACACATCTTGTCTCATAGATTCCAAAAATGTCTGTACAGTTGTCAAGTTAATTGGTCTGCATTTATTTACGCTATTACTTTTTCATTGTCTGGATGCCTGAATTCATTGCATTCATCTACGATCATGTTTGGATCACGTTTAGTACCTTCCATTTATCTACAATGGCTTTCCTGCCTCTTTGGAATGTACAGGAAAATGAAACACAATTATCGCCAGTGCAATTAATACTTCTATTGCTGATTTATTTCTGACATTTTGAATACATCTGTTTCGTCAGACTAAGCGATGCTCAGTCCAGCTACATGTTCAAGTACTACCTTGTTACTGATAAGAATTGACTTTCTGCCTTTTGCTCCTGAAGGCCAATATGATCACTTGGTATTTCTGGGTGATTTTCTGGCTCTTTGTCCATGAAGACAGATGCGAAGTAACTGGTTATTTCTTTGCCATTTCCCTGTTCTCCACAGTAACATCTCATCTCCCGATTAAATTTCCACGTTTGATCATATTTTTATTTTGTTTCCCTTGAAATATAGATCGTCGATTTATACAGTCTTTGTTTTCCTGTTTGTTAGCGTGCATGTTTGCTTTTTGATTTCCTTATCAATTTCATGTCCCTCCTTTTCTGGATTGTAAATTTCTGACATTTCTCAGTTTTCCACAATATCTGGATTTCCTCTGAAGTCACTTTTTATGGTTAATATAATCTTTAATTTGTTATGTTAACCATCATAACGTCACTTTCTCACTCTTGAGTGTTTGTATGGAAAAGAAATTGGCTTTTGTTTCAGACTTTGCAGTATTTGTACAAACTCGATATATCCAAGAACATTGTAAGAGGATAGAGAAGAAATTTTGGGAGCCTGGCAGATATTTTTACATCATCGCTGGCCATGGGTGAGGTCCCAAATGACTGAAGGACAGGAATTGTTGTGTCCTTATTCAAGAAGGGCGATAAAGAAAATCCTGGGAACTATAGACCAGTAAACCGGACACCTGTAGTGGGTAAGGTACTTGAGAAGATTCTGAGACATAAGATAAATGCATATTTGGAAATGCAGTGATTCGAAGCAGTCAGCACGGCTTTGTGTATTGGAGATCATGACTGACAAATTTATTAGCGTTCTTTGATGAAGTGACCAGCAACGTTGATGAAGACAGGGTGGTATACGTAGTCCAATTGATTTTAGTAAGGCCTTCAATAAGGGTTCATATGGTACGTTGTTCTGGAAGGGTAGATTGCATGGAATGGAGAGGGAACATGGCAAATTAGATACAAATTTGTCTTGATGGTAGGGACCAGAGAGTAATAGTGGAAAGGATTCTTGTCGGACTGGAGGCCTGTCACTAGTGGTGTGCATCAGTAGTCGGTGCTGGGCCCATTATTGCTGTTATATGTATAATGATTTAGTTTAAAATGTACAAGGCATGATTAGTAAGCTTGCAAATGACACTAAATAATGTGGTCTCGTGGATAGTGAGGAAGATTATCAGAAATTGCAGCAGGACCTTGATCAGTTGGGACGTGCAGCAAGAATTGGCAAATTGAGTAGAGTATGTATAAATGTGAGATCTTGCATTTTGCAAAGTCAATTCAAGGTCGGAGTTTCATCGTGAATGGCTGGGCCTCAAGGGTTGTAGTAGTGGAACAGACGGACCCTGGAATTCAGGTGCACGGTTCGCTGAAAGTTGATTCAGAGATAGATAGGATAGTGAAGAAGGCTTTTGGCACACTGGCCTTCATCAGTCTGGGCATTGAATACCGAAGTTGGGGGGTTCTGTTGCAGTAATACAGGATGGTGGTGAGGCTATACCTGTCGCATTATGTTTAGTTTTGTTCACTTTGCTCTTGGAAGGATGTTATTAAACTGAAAAGGGTGCACAAGAAATTTACACAGATGTTGCCAAGGATTCTATTGTCTGGATTTTAAGGAGCGATTGGACAAGCTAGAAATTTATAACCTTAAGGTGTATGAGACTGATGGGGATCTGACAGCGTGCATAAGATCATGGGACGCATGAAAAGAGTGAATGCACTCAGTCTTTTTTTTTCCCCAGGGTTGGGCGATCCCAGACGAGAGGGCATCAGCTTAAATTCAGTGGAGAAGGAATAAACAGGAACCTGAGGAGCATTTTTTTTTACACACAGGGTGGTACGCATATGGAATGAACTGCCAGTGGAAGTGGTTGTGGAGCGTACATTAAAAACATTTAACAGGCAATTGGACAAATACTTGGGTCGGAAAGTATTGGAAGGACACCGGGCAATAGCAGGGAAATGATATTTGTGTAAATGAACATTTTGTTTGGAATGGACCACTTTGGGCCGAATGGAATATTTTTGTGATGTAGGACTCTATGACTCAAACAACCATTGCTTTTCTCTCACTGAATATTATATTTTATTTTTTGCCAATTCACTGGAACTAACTTGACCCTCGAGCCTCCAGGCTTCCTCGATGTTTGACTATAATGTTCAAAATTTCTATATTGCGTCAGAATTGCTCAAAGCTGCTTCAGCACAAAGTTAGTAGTTAGTTCTCCTGGCAACACAACACCAAATCCGAAATAACCTGCACTCTAGATTGGTTCACAACCTCCTATCCAACTACTTGATATACATTTATGGAATTTATTTTTCACAACATGAGCAGTCACTTAGGTAACGCAGTTTCAATGCAAATTGATACCATCTAGTATTACTGCTGGACCCACGATTATTTGTTGTTCATTCACAGGATGAGGGCGTTGCATTTAAAAGCAGCATTTATTGCCCATGCCAGAGGACAGTAAAGAGTCAACAGCGTTGCCTTGGGTCTGGAGTCACATGCAGGCCAGACCAGGGAAGGACAGCAGTTTCCTTCCCTAAAGGACATCAGTGAACCAGATGAGTTTTTCCAACCATTGACAATGGATCAAGGTTTGTGCGAAAATTTGTAGCTCGGGTGCTCGTTGTTGTGGTTCTGTTCGCCGAGCTGGAAGTTTTTGTTGCAAACGTTTCGTCCCCTGGCTAGGAGACATCATCAGTGCTCTGGAGCCTCCTGCGAAGCCCTTCTTTGATGTTTCTTTCGGTATTTATAGTGGTCTGTCCTCGCCGCTTCCGGGTGTCAGTTTCAGCTGTCCGCTGTAGTGGTTGGTATATTGGGTCCAGGTCGATGTGTTTGTTGATGGAGTTTGTGGATGAATGCCATGCCTGTAGGAATTCCCTGGCTGTTCTCTGTCTGGATTGCCCTATGGTAGTAGTGTTTTCCCAGTCGAATTCATGTTGCTTGTTGTCTGAGTGTGTGGCTACTAGGGATAGCTGGTCGTGTCGTTTCGTGGCTAGTTGATGTTCATGCATGCGGATTGTTAGCTGTCTTCCTGTTTGGCCTATATAGTGTTTTGTGCAGTCCTTGCATGGTATTTTGTAAACTACATTAGTTTTGCTCATGTTGGGTATCGACTCCTTTGTTCTAGTAAGTTGTTGTCTGAGCGTGGCAGTTGGTTTGTGTGCCGTTATGAGTCCTAAGGGTCGCAGTAGTCTGGCTGTCAGTTCTGAAACGCTCCTGATGTATGGTAGTGTGGCTAGTCCTTTTGGTTGTGACATGTCCTCGTTCCGTGGTCTATCTCTTAGGCACCTATGGATAAAGTTGCGCGGGTATCCGTTTTTGGCGAATACCTTGTATAGGTGTTCCTCTTCCTCTTTTCGCAGTTCTGGTGTACTGCAGTGTGATGTGGCTCTTTTGAATAGTGTCCTGATGCAGCTTCGTTTGTGTGTGTTGGGGTGGTTACTTCCATAGTTTAGGACTTGGTCTCTGTGTGTTGTTTTCCTGTGTACCCTTGCGGTGAATTCTCCGTTCGGTGTTCTCTGTACTATCACGTCTAGGAATGGGAGTTGGCTATCCTTTTCTTCTTCTGTCGTGAATCGGATTCCTGTGAGTGTGGCGTTGATGATCCGGTGTGTTATTTCTATTTCCGTGTCTTTGATGATTACAAACGTGTCATCGACATATCTGACCCAGAGTTTGGGTTGAATTTGTGGTAGGGCTGTTTGTTCTAACCTTTGCATAACTGCCTCTGCTAAGAGTCCCGAGATTGGTGATCCCATGGGTGTTCCGTTGATTTATTCGTATGTCTGATTGTTGAATGTAAAGTGTGTAGTGAGGCACAAGTCCAGTAGTTTAAGTATGCCGTCTTTGTTAGTTTGGCCATTTTTTCTTTTTTTTTTAGTGCCTTTTTTTGCGGTGTGTAGTCCTGTTGTGTCCTATAGTGACAGCCTGTTCTATGGTCCGGGTCCATTCATGATTAGTGGTTTTTGAAATTAACGACTTTTGGCGCGCAATTTCTTCTTTGTATTTGTGCAGTCGGTCCTCTTCAATACCCAGTCCATCACACCCGCGAGTTCTCTGACAGGTCTAAAATACACCTACCTCCTCTTTAAATACTTTCAGTGATTAAGCTCCCTTAACTCACTAACCCAGATAATTTTAGACATTGATTTCCCTCTGTGAGAGCAAAACGACTCCCCACACAGACACTGTCACCTATTGATATGAACAAGAGGTGAACACAAGGGCTTAGGAAAGAGTGAATGACCTTGATATCAAGGATGTAATTGACTGAGAATGGCATCTGGACCATCTATTGATTTGAATTTAATGGGAATCAGGTGTTCCCTCCCTACTGGTTGGGGTCTTTCAGAGCACAAAGGAAGATGTTTGTGGGCGGTGGCTGACAATCTTCTCAGTCCCAGGACATCCGTTTAGGAGATCCTCAAGTTCACCTCCTCAGCAGAAACATCTTCAGCTCCTTCGTCAACGTCTATGCGCCCACACCCCTGGCACCACTCTCCCCCCATCCACCATAAGATCAGAAGCGGGGTGATCACTGAAGATCACACAATGTTCAGAACGTTTTGTCCCCCCTCAGCTCCTGAGCCAGTCTCTGTGTCCATGTGCAGCAAGACCTGGACAGCAGTCAGGTTTGTGCTGTTAAAGTGTTGGTAACATTCATGTAACAGCACGGCCAGACACTACACATTTCCACAGTTAAAAGAGGGGCTCATTCAGCACCTCAAGCTGGTTACATGGATATGTGGAAGCCATTCAGCCCATCGAAACGACTGAAGAAGAAGAGGGACAGCCCATTCAATCGTGCTGCCTGGTCCCCAGAAAGAGGAGGGAACTGGTCAGTACATTGAGCTGTTAAACAAGAACATGCAGAGACCAATCAGACCCTTGATACTGTTCTGTGGAAGCAGGAGGAGGCCATTCAGCCCTCAAGACATTTATACAGGAACATGTGGGTGTCATTGATGCTCCAACCTGAAAAACCAATGGAGCAGAGAATGCACTCATAGACGGCTCACGATGTTCCTCGTGGCTCCATTGCCTGTAGAACACATGATACTTTAACACGTTTCGCCGGCTGTGAGGAAGGAAGCCAAATGTTTTGTACGAAGTCTCAAAGAGTCATCTTCTGTCTCTGAAGACCGACCCATGTTCTCCATGGAAGTCAGAAGCTGAGGCGAATTGTTAACTGTTTTAGCATGAAGGTATTGAACCTCCTTCGGGATTATGGATTACATGACGTTCATAATATGGGGAGACCTTAGCCAAAGACTGACCCCATCTCTCTCAATCGAAATTAGGAGTGGAGTAGGGTCGGAGGGACGTTCCCATAGGCTTTTAAACTATCGACAATCATGTGAACCGAGTAATAAGCAAGCCATGGAATTTATCACCATATCAGTGTCTGTTTGGAATATAATGAGTCCACCCCCTAAAGGTTCAACGCAACACCCCTTATTCCCTCAAAGCGCTACAGATTGATCCTCATGCACATCCGTTGGTACAATCATCTCAAAAATTAGTCTGGTGACACTCTTTTGCACTCTTTCTGCCAAGAAGATTATTCCTTATAAATGAGAGAAAATCTGCCCACAATACCCCAAATACTATCTCAACGATACTCTCAGGGTTGATCACAATAATTCTGTTCCCTCACTTAGTTCTCTCAGCTTGTTTCCTGTGCTGTAAAAAGCCATTACTTCTCTCTACACTGCGGATGATGTGTAATTTAGACGTTCCTAACGTATGTACGTCAGCATCAATAATTTCATCACCAGAGGTGCCAATGGAGATGTATATCACTCTCGGAGGGAGACTCAATGAGAAAGAATTCACTCGAAACAGGGAATGGTCACCTACCTGAATGGAAATGACTTGCAGGAACATGGAAATCAGGCAGAGGAAGGGAGCTGTGTTTTCTTTTGTTCTGCCCTCACGGGATGTGTGCAGCCCTGGTCAGACCAGTATGTTATGCTGATCCTGAACTGAGTGGCTAGTTCAGCTGTTCCACAGGACAGTACAGAGTAAAACACACCGCAGTGGGTTTGCAGTCACACAGACATCTGACCAGGGAAGGATGGCCCAGTGACTTCTCCACAGGACATGAGGCAAGCAAATAGGCTTTGTTAAAACAAGTGGTGATGGTTTCATTTGCATTCCATCAACTTCCTTCATGAGACACCAGAACATTATTATTCTGTGCCGCTTGATGATGAGTCAATGACTTGACCACCATGCACTGTCTGTCCATCTGACAGATTCTGCGGAGAGGAAAAACTACCCATCTCAAGTGCAAATATTTTGTAACCTAAGCAAAATTAGAAGAGACTTGAAACGGTTATATCCGGATTTACCAAAGACAAAATGCTGAATTATTCAGCAGTTGCACTGAGGCTGAGAAGGAGACTGAAACATCCTGATCGTGGCCTTGGGCAGGATTGGTGAGTGGGGAGAATGTGTAGAAATGTAAGTCTGAATGGAGAAAAAAGATCATGGAGTTTAAGAACAGTCTGGTTTCTCCTCGCGTTTTGCTGAGTAAGTTGTGAATAGTAATTTGCTAATTATAATTTGTAAGGAATAAAATTTTTGACTGTATCTGAAAGCGATGACTTCCAGATTCTAAAATTTGAATGTGAACAGCAATTCAGTTCAACTCAGTTTAATGGTTAGATGGAATGACTTACCAGGAACACCAACTATAGCGAAGGTGGGATAATAACCACCTTGAATAATCCAAAGGATATCTTCGACCCGTGATGCTAATGATATCCAAGGATGAGAAAGGTAGTAAAGACCCCAGGATAAACTCCTGTCCATTGCTGGAACATTCCATTCTAATGTTCTCAGATTCTGATCTGTCGTCCTCCGTCTCTCGAGCTACTGATCCCTGTTATTCCAGTCATTGCTGCTCCCGCCCATAAAGACCCCAGGATAAACTCCTGTCTGTTGTAATATTCCAATGTAATGTTCTCAGATTCTGATCCATTATTGAATCATTCCAGTCTAATGTTCACAGAATCTGATCTCTCTTCCCCGTGTCCCTCGAGCTGCTGATCCCTGTTAGTCAGTTGGTGATGTTCCCGCCCATACTGCGATTACACATTGAACCGAGTCCTTAATTAATAGAAGAGGCAAACCCTCCAGTGACACATTTACGATCCACGGAGACTGACATCAATCACAGTCACTGAACAAATAGCTCCAGCTAACGCCTGTCAATTCAATATTCACAACAATGAATCAAATTTTCGTATTCTGGATGGGATTTGTGTGGATGACTGATGGAACAAATCTTGAGGCTGGTAGATCAATTGAGTGCAACCATTCAATCTGACTTGGATGCAGGATAAATGTCATAAGTTTCTCAGAACGTAAACATACTTCTCTGCTTATAAATGGAAACATGCATCCTGGAACTACTGACTAAGCATTATAATTTCAATAAAGCATTGAGACAATTTTTATGATGATCTGAGGGGAATGTTTGTCTGAGAAACATGGGGTTATAACAGACAAATGGCATGGCTATGTTAACAGAGAATTGAACGTGACAAATGTAATTCAGATTGTAATTCCAGTTTTGGAAAGAGACAAATGAGGCCTGTGCTATTGATTTAACGATGTTAGTGCACTGTGATTCAGTGTCATTTACTGGACTTCAATTACAGTGTGATTATGGCTTTGGGGAGGAGACAGAAAATAGAGAGAATTGGGGGACATGGCAGTTCAGAATGGAGGGAGGGACAGCAATATTCCCCAGCCATCAGTATTGGAATGTTACCCTTTATAAGTCATATGAAGAACAGATTGAAGAATACATTTAAAGTGAGGAATAAGGAGTAAAATCTGTTTATTAACATAAAATGCAGGACAAAATGATTTTCTGTCCGTACTAAACTGTGGAAAGTACAAAGAGATAAGATACACTCATGATATTGAGCTACATACATTGAAATGTGTATTTCAAAACCACGGAAGTGGTGTGCAATCTTTATCAATCACTATTTGGCCCACAGCTGAGATGCTGACTTCCCCTCTGTCCGTGATCCACCTCAGTGAGATTCTCTCGTGCAGTATCTCAGTATCGAGCAGGATTCTCAGTCCCTGCTGCTGTTCACACAGTCTGCTTAAATTTAACCACCTTCTCACTGTAAAAAAAAATCACTTGGCCTTTCGGACTCTGTTTAACTGTCAGCAACTCAGCTCTGTGATATTATTGAAGATAAACGCTCTGGGACCACAGCCAGTATCCGCATTGTGCTCACAGGGTATGGCACTAAAGAAAGGCCTTGCAGTCCGTGAGCATTTCTAAATAAAACTTCCATTTTCTGTCTGTTCCTGTCTATCTCCCCTCATGCTGTCTTCTAATCTATTCAACTCACCCTCGTTTAGCATCCCTCCAATCACTCCCTGTTTCCAAATTGTGCAGTTGTACAACTTGATGTTCGACTGGTACAACACAACTATTATAGGACATGCTAAACAGAGAAGAGCCAGGGAATTCCTTGAGGCATGGCACTCATCCACAGATTGTATCAACAAACACAGCGGCCTGGACCCAATGTAACGTCCACTGCAGCGGACAGCTGGAACTGATAACCTGAAGTGGCAGAGACAAACCACTACAAATGCCGAAGGAAACATCACAGAAGCGCTTCACAGGAGGCTCCCAAGCATTGAGGATGTCATCTAGACAGGGGACAAAACGTCTGGGACACACATTACCACCTCGGCGAACAGAACCACAACAACGAGCACCCGAGCTACAAATCTTTTGCACAAATGTTGAGCCCATTTTGGATAAATGGATAGAGCAGGAACAGGACTGATACTTGGAGGGTCTGGGGTTTATATGCTTCACTAAGAACAAGGAAGGTACTGAAAGTGGTGGGGGATGGCACTGTTAATCAAAGAGAATATTACGTTGGCAGAAAGGATGTTTTATAAGGACTCATCCACTGAGTTAGTATGGGAAGATGTGAGAAACAAAAACGGAGAGATCACCCTGTTGACAGTTCTATATTGCCCGCTGAAAAGTTCCAGAGATATAGAGTAAGGATTATAAAGATTATACTGGATAGGAGCGAAAATATCAGAGTAGTTGTTATGGAGGACTTTACCTTTCCAAATATTGACTGGAATCGCTACAGTTCAATTAACTTATATGGGTCAGTTTTCGTCCAATGTGTGCAGAATGGTTTCCTGACACAGTATGTACATTGTCAACAAGGCACAAAGCTAAATTGATTTGGTACGGGGTAATTAACCAGGGCAGGTATTAGATTTGGAAGTAGGTGAATACTTGGCTGATACTGACCACAATTCAGTTATGTCTACCTTAGCGATGGAAAGGGACAGGTCTACACCACAGGGCAAGTGTTATAGCTGGGGGAAAGCCAATTATGATGCGATTATGAAAGGTTTTAGGATACATAGGATGGGGAAGGAAACTGCAGGGAATGGGTACAATTTAAACGTGGAGCTTTTTCAAACAACAGCTACTGTGTGTCCTTGATAAGTTTGTACATGTCAGGAAAGAAGGAAGTGGTCGAGTGAGGCTGCTGTGGCTTACTGAAGAAGTTGAATCTCTTGTCAAGAGGAAGAAGGAGGCTTATGTAATGATGAAACTTGAAGGCTCAGTTCGGATGCTTGAGAGTTACAAGTTATCCTGGAAGGACTTAAAAAAAGAGATAAGAATAGCCAAGAGAGAGCATGAGAAGTCTTTGGCAAATAGAATCCAGGAAAACCCTCAAGCTTTGTATCAGTATGTTAGGAATAAAAGAAATACCAAATTAAGATTAGGGTCCATCAAGGACAGGAGTGAGAAGTTGTGTGTGCAGTTCAAGGAGATAGAGCAGGCACTAAAAAAAAAATTTGAATCACTATTCACGATGGAAAGACAATGCTGTCGAGGTCAATATGGAGTAAAGGCTATTAGACGAGATGGGATTGAGGTTCGTAAGGTGGAGATGTTAGCAATTCTAAAGAGTGTGAAAATACATAAGTCCCGTTGGTCAGATGGGATTCATCCTAGGATTCTCTGAGAAGTTAGGGAGAAGGATACACAACCGTTGGTTCAAATCTTTACACCGCCATTGTCTACAGGAATAGTGGAAGAAGACTGGACGATAGCAAATATTGTCCCTTTGTTCAAGAAATGGAGAAGAGACAACCCTGTAATTATATACCAGGCTTACTTTGGTTATGGGTAAAGTGTTGGAAAGGATTATACGAGACAGGATTTATTATCATCTAGAACAGAATCATTTGATTAGGGATAGTCAACAAGGTTTTGTGAAGGTTATGTCATGCTTCACGAATCTTACTGAGTTCATGAGAATGTGACCAAACAGGTGGATGAGGGTAAAGTGGGGTATAAGGATTTCAGTAAAACATTTGATAAGTCCCCCATGTGAGGCTATTGCAGAAAATATGGAGAATGTGGTGTTGGAAAAGCAGAACAGATGAGGCAGCGTCCACGGAGTAGGAGAGTCGATGTTTCATTTGTAAGCCGTTCATCAGGAATCAGTGTTCTGGTCTCCAGCATCTGCAGCCTTCACTTTCTCCTAGATCCTCGGATGCTGCCTGACCTGTTGTGCTTTTCCAGCACCACACTTTCGACTCTGATCTCAAACATCTGTAGTCCTTACTTTCTCCCAGAAAATATGGAGACGTGGAATTGAGGGCGATTTAGCGGTTTGGATCAGAAATTGGCTCGGTGAAAGAAGACAGAGGGTGGTAGTTGATGGGGAATATTCATCCTCGAGTTGAGTCGCTAGTGGTACACTGTAAAGATCTGTTTTGGGGCGACTGTTGTTTGTCTTTTTGAAAATGACCTTAATGAGAGAATGGAAGAATGAGTTAGTAAATTTATGGTTAGCAGTAAGGTCGGTGGAGCTATGGGCAGTGCTGAAGAATGTTGCAGGTTCTGAGCTTTAATGTTCTATGTTCATAGACCTTAAATGGGCTGAATATTTTCCTTCTGTAATGTAACAATTGATGAGGTACTCTGATTCACAGTAAAAGCTTTAGGTGCCTGGAGAGAGAAGCTGCTCCAGTAAAGGATACACTCTGCAAAAAACATCCATCATCTCTTCCTGTTCTCTGATATGCAGGGGCCTCAAACTATCTGTGTGCATAATGACCTGGTATGAACTCTGCCCTGTCCAGGACAGTAAGAGGAATGACAGAAGGTTGTGTGCAAAGCCCATGCCATCACGGAAACCAACGTCCCATCCATTGTCTCCATTTACACAGCTCACTGCCACGGAAAGGCTGATACGGAAAGATTCAGCGAACCCTGGATCTCCTACATCATGCAGACAATACAGAAGCTTGAACACACAAACCAGCGGCACATGAACAGAATCTTCCCAGCCATTATTAAATTGAGGAATGGACTCTGTAACTTCAAGTTATGCTAATCCTGCTCACATTGATGTTGCCTATTGCATGCCCTTTCTGGTGTAGCCTTTATGTCTCAGTCTAAGTTTTTCCTTTACTCTATGATCTGTATGTCCTTGCTTATTGTAGGAGCGAGAATCCCCAGCTAGGCTCAAAGACTCTGGAGGCAGACAGGGCACAGGCACGGAGTGGACATTAATTCAAGGAAAACATGGTTAATGCTGGGAGAATACCAAAGGAATTTCCTCGAATCTGGCTTTGACATGAGAAGACAATCTTTTCCTTAATCTTTAGCTCAGATCAGAAAGCAAATCACTGGCGCACTTTGATTTTACAGTAAAAAAAATTATTTTTATACGTTCTGTGTTGCAATGATCGACCACAACCTTGTCAGTGTACCCTCCACTCCCCTTCTGCAGAACCAATCTTGTAAAACAATTGATCAATAATGGACACTCGCACGGACAGCCCGAGGTTCTTATTTGTTTCAAATGTTTAACGATTTTTGTTATCTCTAGTGATTGGGATCTTTCTATAATGCATTCCAAAGTTAGTGGCTGTGCTTTTTTAAGAGTCATAACTCTCATTATTTATTTTGAAGGATTGCATGAATTCGATTCGCCATTGGACAGGCTGTATCTTATCAAATTCCGTTATCATATTTTATATTAAAAAGCTGATTCTGATACAAAATTCGTAATATTATTATTATCTCTATTGTTAACTTTTCTCTTAGCGAATTAGACAAGACATGCCACCCATCTCTTTAAGGTTTTATAATTACGTTGAAATCTGTGTCTATGATTACTTATCAAATATTTAACTAGAACTTATTACTATTGTAAACAGTTTCAAAGGCGCAGCTAGCTTCTGAAAGATAAGTTGAGTTGCTGTTTTTGTGAATGAAAAGAATCCTTACTCAGATCAGAATAAGTTACCTTTTGTAGTGATTCTTCAAAGTTTTTGTGCTACAATTTCATTATTTCATCTGTGTTCTGTTACAGATCATCATTTTTTTTAAAAAAGAACCTTCTTTATCATTATGTTGGCATGTTTCAGAATCTTGCGAATCAGATTATCCTTTCTTTTCCCTTGGAATTATTTCCTTTTCAAAGGCACTTTTTTCACTAATGCTGCAGCAATCTATTATAATTTCTGGCTATGTTGTGGCTCTTCAGAAACAGACAGCTGAAGTAGACTTTTAAATTTCGGCTACTCCATATCTCTAAAAACGGCAGCTCCAACTCTCACTATGATCTGCCTGAACTGTGTATAAACAGAGTGTCACTCTACTTAGATACATGCTACAATGACTCCCATCAAATCAAATGAAACCAAATCATATGATCGAGAGAGAGAAATTGTCACAAGGTCAATACACCCAGATGAATCCTCTGCAGCCTGCCACATCTGGGCAAAAATCGTGATAGACGATTAAACAACTAACTGGTGGAGTGGGCTCCACAATTCTTCCCATTCTATCAATGAATCATCTCTGCACATTAGTGTAAAAAACAAGGAAATAGTATCTGTACCATCCTAGCCAGGGGTGTTGAGTCGATGATTCGATTCACCATCATCATGATGCCCACAAGATCACAGATGCCAGTATTCAACCAATTTGATTCGCAGTACGTGACATGAAGAAACAACTGAACACAATAGATATGACAAAGGAAATGGGTCCTGACACCATTCCTGTAATAGGACTGAAGACTTGTGCTGCACAACAAGCCGTGTCCCTGGGGAAGCTGTTTTATTCCAGCTCCAACTCAAATATCTCCCTGGCAATGTGGAAAATTACTCAGCTATGTCCACTTCCAAAGCTGGGAATAATTACAATCTGACAATTACAACCCCCTCAGTCTCATCACGACAGTCAAATTGGTAGTTATTTTTGACAGAGCTGTCACGCAGCACAGAAATATCCTGCTCAGTGCAGTTTCCAATAGGGCCCTATGTGGAGATGCTGCTGTTTTGGAAAAATCACTGGATTAACAATCCAGACCAGACTAATGCTCTGGCAGCTGGTGGAAGTTAAAACAAATAATGAAGTATTGAGATTTGAAATCTGGTGTCAGTAACAGTAACCTTGAAATCAATGTCTATTGTAAACACCAATTTGCTTTTCCAATGTACTTTCAGGAAGTGAATCTCCCGTGCTTTCCTGGTCTGGCCTAAAAGTGACTCGAGACACACAAACATGTGATAGACTCTTCAATGGTCTCTGAAAAAGCCAAGCAAGACACTCTATTGTTTCAAACTGCTCCGAGGTCTTAAAGGATAAAACCGGACAGAACACCCAGCCCCAGCCTCAGTATGGAAAAGGGAACGGGAAACACAGTCCTGTTGACCCTGCAGCGACCTCCTTCCTAACACCTGCGAACTTGTGACAACATTTACAGAGCTTTCCCACAGACCGCACAGAAACATCGGGAATGGAATAGGCCTTACAGCACATTGAGCCCGCCCCATTCTACTTAATGTTTGAACATCTCCTCAGTGCACTTTCCCCACACACTGTACACATCCCTTAATGTGATTAACCTTGTGAAGCGATAAAATAGGAACTACTGTAGTCCCTTTGGTCTGTCGAGTCTGCTATCCAATTCAATATAATGACGGCTGACCCTTTATTTCTACACGACACTCCTGTTCTCTCCCTCATCTTTTCCGTGTGTAGACATCATTCTTAGTCTTTAGTGCCTTGTCTTCCACAGCCTTATGTGAGAAAGAATTCCCAGGTTCACCAGTCTCTGAGTGCAGACAGTTATTCTTACCTAAATGCAATGTGACCTGTCTGTACCTAATACTGTGGCTCCTTGGTTTAGACATCCGAGCCAAGGGAATTATCACCACTGCTTCCAATCTATCTAACCCTGTCAGTGTCATATATATCTCACTGAGATCTCCACTCATTTTCCTAAACCCCATGGAATACAGGCTCAGTCGCCCCAAACTCTTCTCCACAAAAAGTCTGCCATCCCAGAGATCAGTCTGTTCATCCTTTGCTGCACTCCCTCAATGTCAGGTTTGTCCTTTATTAGGTACGGAGACCAAAACTGCAAACAATACTGCACAATGTTCGAGTTGAGGTCTCTGCAAGAGCCTGTAGAGCTGCACTGAGACACCCTTACTCGTGCACTCAAGTCCACCGGAAATGAGGGTCAACACCCCATTTATCTTCCGGACTGCTTTCTGCTCCTGCAATATTGCTTTCAGCAACTGGTGTACAGGGCGATCCCAGATCCTTTTCAATGTTTAAAGTCTGGTTGATTATTTGGAGCTCGGGTGTCCGTTGTTGTGGTTCTGTTCGCCGAGCTGGAAGTTTTTGCTGCAAACGTTTCATTCCCTGGCTAGGGAACATCATCAGTGCTATTGCAATAGGACTGATGATGTTCCCTAGCCAGGGAACGAAACGTTTGCAGCAAAAACTTCCAGCTCGGCGAACAGAAACACAACATTTTCAATGTTACAGCTCCCCACATGGTGGGTCTGCGTCAACTGGTCTGTGTGCCAATGCATTCCCAGTATTGGCTTCTGTCTTCAGAACTCACTGCCCTGCATGGAACTCAGATGTCTGTCCAAACAATAACTGAAGAAAAGTGCAGTTCCCTTCATAGATCGACATTTCTCAACCACTCCCTTTTCCAATGGTTGGCTGGTATTTTAGTGTTTCTCAACAAAGTAGACAACATCACATCTATCCACACTGCTCTTCATCTGCCACATATTTACTCATTCACTCCATTTGTTTCCATCACCTTGAATTGTTTTTTCACATCCTCCTCACTTTTCAAAATCCTAGTGCCGGCCGCAGACTTGGAAACTTTGCATTTGATTCCCTCAACGAGATGTTTGAGATGTATTGTGAATATCTGGCGCAACAGCACCAATCATTGGGATACCTCATGAGCCTTACAAACTGAAAACTATTCATTTATTCCTACTCATTGTTTCCTGTCAACACTCCCATTTTAACATCATGTTCATATATTACCCCCATCGCATGCTTTTACTTTGCACACTAGGCTTGGGACTGTATTAAAATTCTTGCTGAAAATCCAAGTTCAGTGCCTCTATTGCTTTTCTTTTCTGTAATTAATCTACCAGTCAGTTTCTCAAATATGTTTCCCATTTCATTAATGTGTGTTGATTTTTCTATTCCCATTATTTTCAGCTCCAATAATTTCTCCAAATTAGTTTATTTACCAGTTTCATTCCACAACATTTTCTCACCAGATTCAAGTTTTCTCCTGTTGCTGGGAAGGCTTTGTTTATGTATTTTTCTGTGAATACAAAAGTGAAGTAGCTGTGTCATGTTTCTCTGTTCTCCAATCTCCATTCCCTGGTTTCAGACTGTAAGAAAGCTGAAACTTTGACTAAAAAGAACAGCTGTTGTCTATTCCCCCTGTCCATGTCCCTTGTAATCTTAAACCTGAATTACTCATCCACTCAACTTCCTCTGCTTCAAAATAAATAACTCGAGCTTACCCAGGGTCTCTCCACAGCTCGAATGGTCCATCCCAGGGAACATCCTGGTGAATATCTTCTGCACCTCATCCAGTGCAATCACATCCTTCCTGTAATGTGGCTCCCAGAACTGCACACAATATTTCATTTGGCCTTACCAAAGTGCCATATAAAACTAGTATAATCTTTGGTTCTATGAATAAAGGCTTTATCTGCAATCATGCTGAACTCATCAATTATCATATCCAGTCACATTCAGGGATGTGTGGTGAAGCACACTCTGAGCTTACTAGTGTGATGCCATTCTTTGATTATTCCCCTGTCTGGTTCCTTCTTCCAAAGTGTATCACCTCATATTTATCAGGATTACATTCCTCCTGTCATTGTTCTGTCCATCTGACCATTCTATCTATATCCTCCTATAACATAAGACCTTCCTCCTCACTGCCAACCACCCGGCCAATCTTTGTGTCAACCACAAACTTAATTATCACACTCACCGTACGCATTTCACATTCACATCACTTATGAATATCACAAATAATAAGGGACACAGCACTGATCTCTGCAGTCCACCAGGAAAAATTGGGCTCCAGTCACACAAACACCCTTCCACCATGAAGTTGAGTTGGGATGCAACTTGGCAAGTCACTGATAGGACCTACATGTTCCCTGGTTGTTCTGTTCCACTTGATACACGTGAGGTATATCTGGGGATTCTCCTTAATCTTGCCCTGCCAACAGGCTTCAATGCCCTTGTGTTCGTCAGTCCCCTCCAAGGGAAGAATGTCCTCCTTATTACGATCTTCGATGGCGTATCCCTTATCCTGTCATTATTTGCCTTAAATATAGAGTAGACAGCTAGAGAAACATCATATTTATTTCCACCTCATCACATGTATCATAGATTTTTGAAATTTCACTGGGATCACCTCTCATGCTTTGAAACTGGGGAGATCGCAAGACAAATATCCCCACCAGAAAATCCTGTCAACTCAGGAATTAATCTGGAGAATGTCCATTGCACGTCCTCTGTGATCAGTGTAATCTTTATTTGATTAGGTCACCAACACTGCACTCAATACCTCAGGTACACTCTTACAAACACTCATGGCAACTGCTTCATGATGTCTTTACCTCTATATTCTGCTTCCCTTAAACAAACTCCAACGTAACTTTAACTTACCAATTACACGTGTTGCTCCAAATTACCATTCACACTAATTGCATTTACGAACTCGCTATGTGAGTTATAGAGGCATAGAGATGCACAGCATGGAAACAGACCCTCAGTCCAATCCGTCCATGTCCAGCAGATATCCCAACTCAGTCTAGTCCCACCTGCCTGCACCCAGACCATATCCCTCCAAACGTTCCTATTCATATAACCATCCAAATGCCTTTTAAATGGTGCAATTGTACCAGCCTCCACCACATGCTTTGGCAGCTCATTCCATACACGTACCATCATCTGTGTGAAAAAGTCACCCTTAGGTTTCTTTTACATTTAGATTGTTTAAAGTGTGGAAACAAGCCCACACCGACCCACCAAAGCGCAACCCACCCAGATCCCTACATTTACCCCTTCAACTAACACTACGGGCAATTTAGCATAGCCGATTCACCTAGCCTGCACATTTTTGGATTGTGGGAGGAAACCCACGCAGACATAAGGAGAATGTGCAAACTCGAGTCTCTGGCGTTGGGAGGCAGCATTACTAACCACAGTGCCACCCAACATCTCTCACTTCTTGCTCTAAACCTATGCCCTTTAGTTTTGGACTCCCCGACGCCAGGGAAAATACTTTATCCATTTATCCTCTCCATGCCCTTCACAATTTTGTCCATCTCGAGAAGGTCACCCATCAGCCTCCAACGCTCAAGGGAAGACAGCCCCAGCCTGTACAGCCTCTCCTTATACCTCACATCCCCCAACCCTGTCAACATCCTTGTAAATCTTTCCTGAACCCTTTCAATTTTCACAACATATTTCGGATAGGAGACCAGAATTCAACGCAATCTTCCAACAGTGGCCTAACCAGTTTCCTGTACAGCCGCAACATGACCTCCCAACTCCAATACTCAATACTCTAACCAATAAAGGAAAGCATACCAATCGCCGCCTTAACTATCCTATCTCCCTGCGACTCCGCTTTCAAGGAGCCATGAACCTGCACTCCAAGGTCTGTTTGTTTAGCAACACTCCCCAGGACCTTGCTTTTAAGTGTATAAGACCGGCTAAAATTTGCTTTCCCAAAATGCAGCACCACGCATTTATTTGAGTTAAACTCTATCTTCCCAGCCCATTGGCCCATCTGATCAAGATCCTGTTGTACTCTAAGGAAACCTTCTTCGCTGTCCACTACACCTCCAATTTTGTTGTTATCTGCAAATTTACTAACCATATGTGTGGCACGGTGACACAGTGGTTAGCACTGCTGCCTCACAGCGCCAGAGACCTGGGTTCAATTCCCTCCTTAGGCGACTGACTGTGTGGAGTTTGCACGTTCTCCCCGTGTCTGCGTGGGTTTGCTCCGGTTTCCTCCCATAGTCTAAAGATGTGCGGGTCAGGTGAATTGGCCATGCTAATTGCCCGTAGTGTTAGGTAAGGGGTATACGTAGGGGTGGATGGCGGGTCGGTGTGGACTTGTTGGGCCGAAGGGCCTGTTTCCACACTGTAAGTAATCTAATCTAATGTAATACCTCTTACGCTCGCATCCAAATCATTTGTGTAAACGATGAAAAATAGAGGACCCAGCACAGATCCTTGTGGTATTCCACTGGTCACATGCCTCCAGTCTGAAAAACAACCCTTCACTTCCATCTTAAACCTTTGAGCCAGTTCTCTATCCAAATGGCTAGTTGTCCCTGTATTCCGTGAGATCCAAACTTGCTAACCAGTCTCCCCGGAGAATCTTGTCGAACGCGTTTCTGAAGACCATATAGATCACATCTACCGCTCTGCCTTCTGCGTTACTTCTTCAAAAAACTCAATCAAGATTGTGAGATATGATTTGCCAAGCTCAAAACCATGTTGACTATCCCCAATCAGTCCTTGTCTTTCCAAATGCATGTACATCCCGTCCTTCAGGATTCTCTTCAACAACTTGCTCACCACCGACGTCAGGCTCTCTGGCCTATAGTTCCATGGCTTGTCCGTACCACCCTTCTTAAAGTGTGGCACCACGTTTGCCAAACACCAGTCTTCTGGCACCTCTCCTGTGACTATCAACAGTACAAATATCTCAGCAAGAGGCCCAACAATCACTTCTCTAGCTTCCCACAGAGTTCTCGCGTACACCTTTTAAGTCCTGGGGATTTATCCACCTTTACATGTTTCAAGACATCCAGCACTTTCTCCTGTGTAATATGGACATTTTCCAACGTGTAACCATCTATTTCCTGAGATTCTATATCTTCCATCTCCGTTTCCAAAGTAAATACTGATGCAAAATACTCGTTTAGTATTTCTCCCATTTCCTACAGCTCCACACAAGGGCTGCCTTGCTGATCTTTGAGGGGCACTACTCTCTCCCTCGTTATGATTTTGTCTTTAATATATTTGTAAAAACCCTTTGGAGTCTCCTTAATTCTGATTGCTAAAGCTCCCTCGTGTCCCCTTTTTGCCCTCCTGATTTCCCTGTTAAATATACTCCTACCGCCTTTATACTCTTCTAAGGATTCGCTCGATCTATCCTGTCTATACCTGACATATGCTTCCTTCTTTTTTTATTAATCAAACCCTTTAGTTAGCCAGCAATCCCGATACTACCAGCCTTTCTTTTCATCCTAACAGGAAAATACTTTCTCTGGATTCTTATTATCTCATTTCTGAAGGCTTCCCATTTTCCAGCCGTCCGTTTACCTGTGAACATCTGCCCCAATGAGGTTTTGAAAGTTCTTGCCAAATACTGTCAAAATTGGCCTTTCTCCAATTTAGAAGTTCAACTTTAAGATCTGGTCTATCCTTTTCCATAATTATTTTAAATCTAATAGAATTATGGTAGCTGGCCCCAAAGTGCACCTCCACTGTCACCTCAGTCACCTGCCCTGCCTTATTTCCAAAGTTTGGGTCAAGTTTTGCACCTTCTCCAGTAGGTTCATCCACACACTGAATCAGAAAATTTTCTTGTGCACACTTAATAAATTCCTCTCCTAACGCTATGGCAGTCCCAGTCTATGTTTGGAAAGTTAAAATCTCCTACTTTCTTACAGATAGCTGAGATCTCCTTACTGGTTTGTTTCTCGATTTCCCTCTGAGTATTAGGGAGTCTATAATACAATCCCAAAAAGGTGATCTCCCCGTTCTTATTTCTCAGTTCTACCCAAATAATTTCCCTGGATGTATTTCCAGGAATATCCTCGCTCAGTACAACTGTAATGCTATCCCGAGTCAAAAACTCCACCCCCACCCCACCCCCGTCCTGCCTTCCTTTCTGTCTCTCCTGTAGCATTTGTATCCAGGAACATTAAGCTGCCAGTCCTGCCCATCCCTGAGCCATGTTTCTGAAATTGCTATGATATCCCAGTCCCATGTTCCTAACCATGTCCTGAGTTCATCTGCCTTCCCTGTTCGGCCACTTTACATTGAAATAAATGCAGTTTACTTTATTAGTCCTACCTTGTCCCTGCCCGCCCTGACTGTTTGACTCGTTTCTGTCCTCAATTGTACCAATCTCAGATTGATCTATTGCCTCACTATCTCCCTGCCCCAACCCCCCACCCTCCACCCTTTACTAGTTTAAATCCTCCCGAGCAGCTGCAGTAAATCTCCATGCCAGCATATTCGTCCCCTTCCAATTTAGGTGCAACCCGTCCTTCCGGTACAGTTTCCTTCTACCACAAAATAGATTCCAGTTATCCAAAAATATGAATACTTCTCCCATACACCAGCTACACAGCCATGCATTCATCTGCTCTATCCCTCTATTCCTGCCCTCACTAGCTCGTAGCGCCGCGAGTTATTCAGATATTACTCCTCTCCAGAACCTCCTTTTTTAAATTTCTGCCTCTCACCCTGAAATCTCCGTCCATAATCTCAAACTTTCCCCTTCCCATGGAGATGGTTCCAATGTTGACAATGACCTCTTGCTGGCCACTCTCCCCCGTGAGAACATTCTGCACCCTTTCTGAGACATCCTTGGTCCTGGCACCAGGGAAGCAACACACCATTCTGCTTATTTCTCTGCTGTCCACAGAACCATCTGTCTGTACCTCAGACTAGCGAGTCCCCTAATACAATGGACCACTTCGAATCCGACGTGTCCCTTGTTGTATTAGAGCCAGTCTCCATACCACAAACTTGCCTGTTTGTGCTACGTTCCCGTGTGAATCCATCATCCGCTACATTTACCAAAACAGCACATTTGTTTGAAATGGGGACAAACCCAGACGACTCCTGCACTAGCTACTTAACTCTCTTGCCTTTCTTGGAGTTAACCCATCTATGTAACTGAGACTTCCTCCCTTTCCTATAACTGCCATCCATCACATATTGTTCCTGTTACCAATTCTTCATTGTCTTAAACTGTCTCTCCAACCGATCCATTCGCTCTGATAGGATTCGCAACCAGAAGCATTTATTGCAGATATATTCCGCAGTAACCCCTAAATCCTCCTTCAACTCCCACATCTGACAAGAAGCGCATATGATTCTACTAAGGCCATTTGTGTTTCTTCACAATCTACAGACCCAGAAAAAGAAAACTGTCTTATTCCTCTACAAAACACTGCCCAAGTTTATATTAATATTTATGGCTTATATTTTAAGATTAATCAAGAGACATATCTCGAAAACATATAATTAAGGAATGACCCACTCTACTTACTTCTGCAGACTTTCTTTAGGACACAGTTAAAACAATCCACTATCTGATTTGGACCTTTGCTCAAACAGTTTCTCCAAACCAGTTGTAAATTTCACTGTTTGTTAATTTTCCTAGAGGCACTCCAATATCCAGCGATACATGAATTCAAGCAGCAAAGGCAGTAACTGTGCAGGTACGCTATCCTGTCAGTTTCTTCCACTCACCATGTGCTTCCTTTGCCCGTTCTTTTTCATCTGAAAACTGCTGTTGCTTTGATGTTCTTTTCCCAAAGTTCCAAAACAATGCAAGAGCATACAAAACAGTAATTTCTGCTTCTAGAATTCGAGGAAATCACCTCCAACACCTAAAATACCTCAAAAAAGGAGCAGCTGTTACAGCCAGAAAGTTTTCCCGCCCAGACTTCTGAAAATCCAAACACACTATTTTCACTGGTTGTCCGTGGTCGATGCTGCAAGAAACAACTTCAAATAATTCCGGAGTTTGTCAGGCATGATTTCTCTGTCAGAAATGCATTATGATTCTCTGCAACTTTGCTGTTCATTTCGAAGTACCCAATATCACATCTTATATAATGGATTCCAACTCTTTCCATATATATGTCAAATTAATTGGTCTGCAGTCCTCCACATTATCTCTTCTTCCCTGTGTACATAGATGGATCATGTCTACTACCTTTCAGTTATCGACAATGGCTATTGCCTTTGCAGGATCTGCAAGAAAATAAAACACAGTCACCGACAGTTAACTTAATATGCTGTTTTATTTCTGACATTTTGAAATGAAATATATCTGGCCCATCAGACTTAGCAATGATCAATCTAGCTCAATTTTCAAGTACTACCTTGTTGCTGAAATGAAATGATGATATGTCTTTAGTTCCACAAGTCCCATGTGATCACTTGCTTTACACAGAGATTTCCTGGCGCTTTCTCCATGAAGACAGATGCAAAGTAGCTGGTTAGTTTTCTCTGCCATTTTCTTGTTCCCCACAATAAATTCTCCTATAACTTACAAAGTAATTAGTCCTTCTGACCACACAACACCACGCCAGAAATAACCGGCTCTCTACTTTGGTTCGCAACATACTCTTCAACCTACCTCATATACACATGGAATTGATTTTTCACAGCATTAGCAATCATTTAGTTAACGCGGTTTAGATGCAATTTTAGATCATCCAGTATTACTGCAGCACTGACGATATTTGCACATCTAATTTCCAGAGAATCGGATGCGCAAAGTTGCACAACAGTTTTGGTTTAGATATGTAAGGCACCAATGTGTGTTTCTCCTTGTTGTTTGCAAGATCCATACAAACTGATTCTGAAGAAGCTGTGGAATGTGCTCTGTGGTATTATTAGTGATAGACGTGGACAAGACATTGGGGAGGCTCATCCCGATGCTGAGATGATCAAAAGACTGCATATCGATACGGGACAAGCAACAATAACCTTACCCGTTCGTCCAGGACTAATGTTTCCATATTCTCTCTACTCGCTCACACTCTCTGTAGATCTGTTACAGCACCTACCCCCGAACAAGGCTCTTGCTCCACCACTCACTATTGCATGCAACACTATTGCATCACTGCTATACACTCTCTCTTCATCTTATACCTCTCTTTCCATTCTCATCTGAGAAAGCAAATCGAGATTGAATTTATTGTTTTGCCACCATTGAACCAGTGAGAAAATTTGATGTTGGGGACATAAAAATTCGAATATTTTGAAAATGAGGGAGAGAGCAGATGCCATCGAGACGGAAGAAGCCTGGGGATCAATCATCTTGCTCCGCAAGAAATTAGGAAATACTCACTAATCATATATATATTTTTTCATATGAAACATATTCACAGTAAACAGAAATACGACAACCCCGGGAATTCAGCAGCCAGGAGAGTAACATCACGGGACGGCTGTGGCTGTTTGGCTTTGAAATTAAGTTGATGTAATCTGCATAAGTGTCTTATTGAAACAGCATATTGTTAGAGATTTGGGGGCAGTTGTGTGGGGTGGGTTGGTTAAAGTTGTAAATAGTTGTGGCGTAATGTTCACTTTTACAGTTAAAACTAAATTCGCGTTATTTTCTTTAAATAGTGGAATTTGGAAGTTCGCTGTCACTCATATTCTAATAGATTACAAGGTGAGGCGAGCTTTCCTGCGTGTTTGGTTTAATTAATAGAGGCGTTTACCACCATGTCGTAACACTTGCAAAGACCAACAGAGAGCGAAAAAAAAAAAAATAAGGAGTGAGAAGATTAAGTATGAGGGTAAGTAAGCCAGTCATGTAAAGAAAGACTGCAAGAGCTTCTTTCGATAAATAAAGGGCAAACGTGAGGCAAAAGTGGGTATCTGATAGCGAGAAATTGACACAGGAGAGATAGTAATATGAACAAGGAAATGGCTGAGGAGCTGAAAAATTACTTGGTGTCAGTCTTCGGGTTGAAAACACGAGTAATCTCCCAAACATTGAAAAGACTTAGTGGATAGAGCTGAGTAAGGTGGCCATCACCTAGGAGAAGGTGCTGAAAACACTGAGTGGCCTGAAGGTAAGTAAATCACCAGGACCAGATGGACTCCACTCCAGATTTCTAAGGCAGATAACTGATGAGACAGTGAAGATATTGGTGGTGATCTTTCAGGAAACTCTCGAATCAGGCAGATTCCCAGAGGACTGGAAAATCACTTACATGATACCCCTGTTTAAAAAGAGAGCAAAGCAAAAAACGGAAAATTACAGACTGAATAATCTAAACCTGACTGTGGGAAAGATCCTGGATTCCATTGTGAAGGATGAGATTTCTGAATATTTGAGTGTGGATGGTGAATTAGGATAAAGTTAGCATGGTTTCATCAAGGGGAGATCATGCCTGGAGAATCTGCTAGAAAACCTTGAGGACGTAACGAGCTGCTTAGATCAAGGAGAGCCAATGGATGTCTTTCACCTGGACTTCAAGAAGATCTTTGACAATGTGCCGACAGGAGGCTATTGAATAAGGCAAGGGCCCATGGTTTTAGAGGCAAGGTGCTAGCATGCATAGAAGTTTGGCTGTCTGGCAGGAAGCAAAGAGTGTGGATAAACGTCTTCTTCTCAGTATGACATCCAGTGATAAGTGGTGTTCCATAAGGCTCAGTGTTGGAACCACAACTTTTCACTTTATTCATTAACGATCCAGATGAAGGATCTGAAGGTAGTCTGGCTACGTTTGAAGATGATACAACGATAGGTACGGGGACAGGTAAAGTCGAAGAGGCAAGGAGGCTCAAGAAAGATTTGGATAGTTTCGGAAAATTGGAAAAGAAGTGGTCGATGGCGTACAAAGTGGGAAATTGTGGGAACATGCACTTTGTTAGGAAGTTTAAAAACATGGACTACCGAGAAATTTCAGTTGTCTGAAGTGCAAAGGGACTTGGGAGTTCTACTCCAGGATTCTCTCAATGTTAACTTGCAGGTTGAGTCAGCAGTTAGGAAGGCAAATGCAGTGATGGAATTTATTTGGAAAGGATATGAATATAAAAGCAGGGCGTACTTCTGAGGCTCTATAAGGCTATTGTCAGACAATTTGGAGCATTGTGCGCTGTTGTGAGCCCCATATCTCAGGAAGCATGTGCTGACCTTGGCACGGGTTCACATGACGTTCACAAGAATGATCCCAGGAATGAAAAGCTTAACATAGGAGAACGTTTGAGGACTCTGGGTCTGTTCTTGATGGAGTTTAGATGTATGTGGGGGGATCTAATTGAAACATACAGAATACTAAATGGCCTGGACAGTGCGGGTGGTGAGGAGACTCTAGGACCCAAGGATACATCCTTAAAGTAAAGCAAAATCCTTTAAGAACGGAGGTAAGGAGAAACGTCTTCATCCAGAGAGTGGAGAATCTGTGGAATTCATTTTCACAGAAGGCAGTGGAGGTCAGGTCTTTGTGTATATTTAAGATAGAGATAGTTAGCTTCTTGAGTATCGAAGGGATCAAGGGATACCGGAGAAAGCAGGAGAATGGTGTTGCGAAACTTGTCAGCCATAATTTTATGGTGGATCAGACTCGATGGGCTGAATGTCCTAGTTTCTGTTCCTATATCCTATGATCTTATGGCCGTCTGCCACAGTCTATTGCTACCCTCTCTCTTACTTTGTCCCTCCTGACAGCAAAATGTGAGAGTAAAAAATCCCTGAGTCATCTTTAATAAACTTTGTGGATTCCTGTCGAGGATTCATAGGTATCGCTCCACCGGTTGAAGGAACGGAATTTCTGCCAAACTCAACTGGTCCAGGAAGAAGTCGCAAACCAGCAGCTTTTTTGAGTACAATAACGTCGGAGACAGATTGGGACACATTATCTCTTTTCCATTTGAAATGAGTTCAACTACGATGAAACTCTGGAAACCTTTTCCTATTCTTTTTCCTCTTCAGACATGTGCGATTGTGTATGTGTCTGTACGTGTGTATGTGTGTGTCTCACATTTTTCGAGAGATTGACCTAGGTTACACTTCAAACCTGTTGTAACCAGTGGAGAAGTGAGGCTGGAAAAGGACACAGTGACCCTCCAACTTTGGTCGGAGCAGAAATGAAAAGTTCACACGGGCTGTTCAACTGGGAATTCTCTTCCCAAAGGTTTCATCCCAAGATCACATAACATGCTGCCTGACCATGGTTGCACACATCCCGTGAGAGAA